>NC_067479.1:116662350-116877350 GCF_947179515.1 Apodemus sylvaticus
TTCCCTCTCTGAAAGTTTTAAAGTTTTTAAATTGAAAGCTTAATAAATTGGGAGCTAGGGAAATGACTCATTGAGTAAGAGCTCTTGCTATGGAATCATAAGGAGCTGAGTTCAAACCCAGCACCAAGCAAAAAAAGCCAGCATGGCTATGCACCGCTCTATAACCACAGTGCGATGGAGAGTGGAGACAGGAGAGTAGCTAGCTACCTGTTCTCTACCTGGGGTTTCAAACAACTTTTCAAAGACATCTGTCACCCCAGATGTCCCCAGGCTGGTTAGGCCTCCCTCCCTCACTGCTCCCTGTGTGTTCCTCCTAAAGCTGTGCGCTCCCTTCCCCAACCTGAGGAGGACCAACTTTCCATCAAGGGTGTGCCAGTAACTGCACGCCCCTTCTAGACTCTCCTGTGTGTTACCAATCAGCACAATTGGCATGGTCATAGGAAAGATGTAAGTAAGAAGATGATCATGTAAACAACCCCCATGGGACAGCACACCTAAGTGTGCACACGACACACACACACCAAGAATCCCGAATATGAAAGACCTATGACCTCAGCACTCTGCAGTCTGCGGAGCCGTCTCTCCAGCCCCCTCTCCAGAACCCTCCCACATTTATCTTTTTATATCTAGTCAGTAGCACAGACTGCTCTTTTTCCAAGGACCCAAGCTGAGTTCCTAGCACCAACTTCAGATTGCTCACAAGAGCGTGTAAGTCCATCTCCAGTACTCTGACACCTTCTGACCTCCCAAGAGCACCTGCACTCACCTGTACATTTACACACACACACACACACACACACACACACTTAAAAATAAAATAAATCATCTTTAATTAAAAAAAGTTCTGAAGAAAAGCTGTTTTTGCCATCAAGTGCAGAGAAAAGTCTTGGCTTCAGAACATGGCCATAACCCTCAATCTGCCTACACAAGTGACACTCGCTAAATACAACCATTTCTGCTATAAAAAACTTAATTGGGCTGTCAAAATGGCCCCAACCCCTTTAACTAAAATCCCTACTCAGCCTTCTCGTTCTGCTAACTTCACTTGCAGGCAGTACCTGTGCGATTTCCAGGATCTGTAGTTCAAAGCCAGCCCAGGTCAGACCTATGCATGGCTTGTGCAGCACTTGGGACTGACCAGCAACCTAAGTGCCCAGCAAGGCCAGTCTCCTCTTTGCCAATGCACTCCCTAGACTGCTCCCGCTGATCCACAGCTCCCCCAAGGCCTGCGGATGGTCTCTGCGGTCCTCTGGATCCCTCGGATTTTCAACCTTTTGTTTTTCTTCCTTCTCTGAAGTTTTGTTGTTTTTGTTGTTGTTTTGTTTTGTTTTGTTTAAACGATGCTTACAGGCAGTTCAGCTTTTACTTGTGCAGGGACATAATTTCCCCGTCCTTGAAGCGACAGCTTGTCTTTCCCCTTGAACGTCTTTGTCGTTTGCCTGATAAACTGTTTATTTTTCCTAACAGCTTTCCTTTTTAGCCTGAAAAACAAACATTAACCAAAGCGGGCCTCACTTCTCTGAATTGTAATTTGCGATGAAATCCCTGATGCTGGAGCGTCACCTGCTGGTAAACTGGAAATTAGCAGGTAACGCTGCCCTTAACTCCTTGATACAGGAGGGTGTCTTGATGTAGCCCAGGTCTTGATGTAGCCCAGGTCAGCCTCCAGAGTGCTGCATTACGGCGTGACCGACCATTCCTGGCAGGTGTGGTGTGCTGTTTGGTTTCATTTTGAGAATAGTCTTGTTATGTACCCCAAAATGGCCTTTCCTTCCTGGTGATAGGACTAGTGTGCATGTGTACAGGGCAAATGGGTGTCGGTGCTCTTGTCTGTATGCAGAAGCCAAGGTGGAATATCAGGGTTGTTTTTCAGTCTCTCCTCCAGCTTCATTTGAGGCAGGGTCTCTCCGGCAAACCAGAGCTCACCTAGTGTCTTGCTAACAAGCTTGCTTTGCCTTCTGTGCCATCTTTGCCTTCCGTGGGTTCTGGGGATCCGAACCTCTTCCTTGCATGGCAAGTGCTTTAACCACAGATCCATCTTCCCAACCATAGTATGACACTCCTTTTTCATTTAATGTTTTTAGAATTATTCTTGTTTCATGAGTGTTTTGCCTGTCTGTTTATATGTGTACCATCTATGTGTCCTGTACATTCCCACTAGAGTTGAGTGATCATGAGCTGCTTCTAGGTTCTGTCCTCTTAAGCACTGAGTCATCTCTTCAGCCATGGCACAGCAGTCTGGATGCCATTCCTAAAGACTTCAAACCTTCATTGTTTCTATAAAATGGAAAGGAACGGGTACCAGAGAGAATTTGAATGATTTTTCTTTCCATGGTGGTACCTCATGGATATATCTGTGGATCAGACTGGCCTTGGATTGTGACACTGTGACGCCTCCCTTAGGAACAGTCTGGCACAGGTGGTTATACTGGGACAACTTTATTGTGGATTCATGGAATGTGTGATGAGAGTCACGGGATGAAACCTGCCTCTCCTTGACTCAAGCCTGTACTGGTGGATTGTTTTTAAGCATGTCACAACCATGAAGACTCTATGACTAAGAAATCACACTGAAATTTTTGTTATTTAGACATTTTACAAGTCCTCATCTTTGCTGCACTGACTTCTTTACTGTTTATGGCGTGGACAAGGAAGACATCTGGATTCCAAACAGCAGTCAGATTGATGGAACTAGGGCCTGGGCCTTCTGTATCCTCCTCCTTCTCTTGTCTGCACTTTTAATATTGTTTGTATGGAGGCTATCAGCAAGTAACCAAAGGTAGGCCTCACGCCATCAATAGGCGACTGTGATGGTAAAATTGAAGAATCCGTGATAACAGCTGAACAGTTAACCAATGGAAAAAAATTAAGACCCTCAAAAACAGTTTCAATGGAACAGTTAATGTACTTGTGACCTTTCCAATGAAGATCTGCTGCAGATGGAAGTAATTAGTCTCTCTTCATTTGTAGATGTAGCTCTCCCCTGATTAGGGGACTCTTGTGTGAACAAAGTAACCACATCCAAAGCAACTGAAAAAAAATGTCTTCCTCAGAAAAGATAAAGGTGATTGGAAACTGTAGGAATGCATTGATGGGGAAGAACTGCATCTTGTCAAGACTGAGAGTTTTGCTATGGTATATTGTTGTATAGTGTGCTCATGAAGAATTCAAGGCGTAGAAGGGTCTGCCGCCCTCATAGAGCTGACTTTAAAGACAAGTTCACTTGCCATTAAGTTGTCTGGATTAAAAAGTAATTTGAGAAATGTTACAAAATCGATGTGTACATAAATGCCTGGTCAATGAAAGTGGGGCATCTGGAGTTGAGCTCTCTTTTCTCATTGAGGAAAAAAAAACAATCATCTGTGCAAACACTCATCTCCACTCGCTCTAGAGATTAATGGGATTCTTTTGAAGGCTGGCCTGACAGTGTCCACCTTTTGCAACAGTAATTTTTACTCTATTTTTATATTGACATTCAATGTTGGAACATATGTCATATGTTGGAACACTGACATATTCATATGTCTAATTTTGCCCAGGTTTTGGTGTGTGCAAAGCTCTTGCTTGTAAGTACAACCATGCACTGCGCACCAGAGTTTTTTCTTCTGTGAGCTCAAGGGAACCCATAAGCACAGGGAAGTCTTGAGGGCACTTGCAAGGACTCACTCTGCCATTGTGCCCTCCCTCGGGCCCTAGGTGCACATGCTGCTGCTGATTCTGCTGCAGCCCCTGGTGTAGAGGAAATATTTTGTATATTATATGGATGCATCACCTGTCAATTTAAAAAAAAAAAAGCCCAAGGCCTATAGGAAAGGGTAGAATAGAAGGTGGTACATCTGGGAAGCACAAAGAATTCTGAGATAGATCCATGGTTGGGATTCACCTGGGAGGATGAGACAGGATGGACACAGAACCAACCACATGGCGGAAGGTAGAATAGAGTAAATGGATTATAGCAAGTTATGATCTACTCAGAGAAGAGCCTCGCTATAAGGCCACCGTATGTGTGAATATATTTTGAGTCTGAGTCTTTTTTCTGGGAGCATGGGGCTGGGAGGAAGAACTAAGTTCAAACTTGTAGACTCTGGCCACATTGCCCCCCTTGAGCACCATCTACCCAGCCAGTTGGGTGCCCCATTCCTAGTGAGCTCCGTGAGGACTAGCACTGTCTCATTTCCACACTTGGCCTTTTTTATTTCACAACTAAAGTATTTAGTTACACAATACATCATACTCAACTTGTAATTAACCAGCCCTACACCATGTATCACACCATTTGTTGAATATGTCTTGAAAGCTTTTATTGTATTTTTTTAAGTATAGAATGTTCTCAACTTGAAAGGCACTTGGATATAGTGTGAGAAAATGTAGACAGCGTGCTTGCTACTTTCAGAACCAAAGGGATTAGTCTAGCAGGTGTCTCACATGGCTTGTGGGGCTCATCTCTGAAGGGCTTCCAGACTTGTCAAGTTAGAATAACTGGATGAATTTGACTGAGAAAACACAAAAATCTGGCTAGAAGGAACACTTAACTATAACCTTAATGATTCATGCTGTGAGGTCACAAAATAAAACCTTCAAAAGCCTGCCTTCTTAGTTTATTTCCTGCATAGTCTTTTAAAGAGTTTGGTAGGGAATGTTTCTACAGTTGTATCTCTTGAAACTATGATTTCACACTGAAAATGAGAAAGTTCCAACACCTGGATAAAAAGAGGCTGGCTTTCAACCCCCACTGCTTCGAACCCCTCCCAGGGGAAGGGACGAATTCAACACTTGTGGAGTCCAACACAGTGATGAGTTCCAAAAAGCTTCCCAGAGTGTCCATCCCTTTTGGCTTGGATAGTCCATCTTTGACCCACGCACTTCAGAACCAGAGGTAGCTTTGGGGGTCCATGGTGCCCTTCGACTTGTGGCCCTCCTGCTACTGTGCCCCACCATGCCCACTTCACATTTGCATTTAATACCCTACCCTCATGTCCCTGTGACACTAACCTCAGTCCCTGTGCCTACATCTGATTATTCCAGGCAAAGCCCAGGGCTTGTAGCCAACAGGAGCTGCAGATGAGCGGGCTTGAGCAGGGAACTGCTGATCAGGAAAATGCTGGCAACAGCACCTCAGTAGTGTTTCCATAAGAGGACAGACAGATGACGCTCCCTGTGTGGCATGACTCCAGCTGAAAGCAGCTTTTCTTTCTATCTAGAGAAGTGGAGTTTCCTCCCAACCACTTCCTTAGGATTGTGTTGTTTGGTTGGTTTTAACTATTTCTCTTATTTCTCTTATAATTACATCATTTCCCCTTTTTGTCTCTGCCTTCTGTGCCCTCCAATATAGCTTTCCTTGCTCTCTTCCAAATTTGTGGCCTCTTTTTTTATATATACAACCTGCTCAGTCTGTACAATGTCGCATGTATTCAGGACTGGATATGTATATGTACATGTATATGGTACTTGATAGCCAATTTGGTGCATATTTCCCTGGGGGAAACTATTTCTCCTGTTCCCAGCACTCATTGGTTGCCTGTAGCTGCTTGTGTAAGGTTGAAGGCTCCTGGGCCTTCCCCATGCAGTTTGACTTCTCTTTTATGGTCTTTGGGTGCTCATTTTTAGGCAGTCATATTGGTGAGGTTGTATATGCTTAGCTTCCGACATTCCTAGGAGACATTCTCAGAGCAAACTTCCCTGATTGTCTGGCTCTTAACAATCTTCTGCTCCCTTTTCCATAATGTTCTATGAATCTTAGGTGGGGAGAATTGTTTTGTAGAGCTGGAACGAGCTGCACAACAGTGGTTTTTTATTTCTGTAATCATCTTCATCTGCAGCAGAGATGAGTTTCCTTGAGAGGGGAGCACTACACTTACCTGTATGTATGAGAACAAATATTTAGAATGTACTTAGTGATTATGCTGGCTTATAAAGTAGCAGCTGTAGGTTTTCCTCTAGGATTCATAACTTCACTAGCCTTGGGCAGCTGGCCAAGTTTCAGCACTAGACATTTTTTCTCTTGTTAAACAGGTCTTAAGTCCAATTATAGAGCGCTTGGTTCCCCCTAAAGTGTGTGTACCACTATTGCATGCTGCCGTGTTACCCACTGTGCTTCACAGGCATCACAGATGATGACGGTCAGTTGCTTCCCTCTGAACGCCTGCATGGAGCTTTCTGGTACCGTGGAAGCTAGTCCACACGGCTCTCAGGCCAGGTCTGAGCCCTGTGTCTGCCTTGAATGGTGCCTTCAACAGTAAGTACTTATCTCTGACTTCTGGAGCGCAACCAAGGGCAATGACATTAGTCTGTAAAGTTTTCAGAGTCTCTTAGAAAGCCCTGACCACCTGCTTGGTGGTTGGGATTTTTGTTAAATGATTTTTGGCTCTTGTAGGGAACATTGTCAGCCCAAATGGGAAGTTTTCGTTTAAACATATATGTATATTTATTGACGTACATGAATTGTAGGGATTTTAGGCTGATAGCCAATGGCGCGATTCCTTATGACCTTTTTGAACATTATTACTGTCTTTTCTTTCCTCCCTTCTGAATCCCCCATTTCTAATTAGAGCCCTCTGCCATCCCCCACCTCCCCTGGCAGATGGCTTGTGCCCTCCGCTTCTCCTCTTTCTGCTTCCCAAACATCCATCCCAGCAATGGTCCCTTTTGCCTTCCTGGTCACTGCAGTTACTCTAGGGCATGTGTAGATTTAGAGTTAGAAGCTCATGAGAGAGAACATGTGGCATTGTCCTGGATCTGCATTACCTCAAAAAGGATCTTTTCTAGTTTGATCCACTTACATGTAAGTCTCAGAATTTTATTTTTTCCTTACAGTTGAGTAATTTTCCATAGTGTATATGAACCAAAGCCTTCCAAATAAAAGAAACCCCATGGCCAGATGGTGCCACTGAACAGACTGGCTGCATAAAGTAATACAGTAAGCAATACAAAGCCTTAAAGTTTAATATACAAAATTCTGAATATACCAAATGTGTATAAGTGACAAGACTTTATATTAAGTGAGCATTATAAAATGAGAACTCAATACCATATCAAGAAACATCTAACTAGAAAAACATTCATTTCTTTGGGGCGAAACTTTAGAAGTTAAATTTAATAGGTTAAATTAACCTATAATTTGGGAGAAATTTCTTTGAATATAGGACAGCAATTTAATGAACTTTTGTTTGAAAAAGTATAATTTTGTGCTTTGATGTTTGTTCTTTTAATAAATTGTTTTCTGGGAAAAAAGAAAATGTCTCAATGAAACAATGAATGTACAATAATTTAAAAAGGCAAAAGATAAATATCCTTCTAAATAATTTAGAGCTCTCTAATGGCACCTGTAAGGCCAGAGAAATGTCAGAGTTTATCATTTCTCAAGCCTCAAGCATTGCCGGGGCTGGTAAGCTGTATAGATGCTAACTACCCAAAAGCTTTCTTTTTTAAATCTTTTTATCTTTTTTTATTGTTTTTTTTGTTCGATATATTCTTTATTTACATTTCAAGTGAGTTTCCCTTTCCTGGATCCCCCCTCCCTGAAAGTCACATAAGCCCTCTTCCCTTCCCTGTTCCCCAATCCACCCCTTCCCACTTCCCTGTCCTGGTATTCCCAACACTGCTGCACTGAACTTTTCCAGGACCGGGGCCCACTCCTTTCTTCTTCTTGGGCATCATTTGATATGTGCATTGTGTCTTGGTTATTCCAAGCTTCTAGGCTAATATCCATTTATCAGTGAGTGCATACCATGAGTGTTCTTTTGGGACTGGGTTACCTCACTTAGGATGATGTTCTCCAGTTCCATCCATTTGTCTAAGAATTTCATGAATTCATTGTTTCTAATGGCTGAATAGTACTCCATTGTGTATATATACCACATTTTCCTGTGTCCATTCCTCAGTTGAGGGACATCTGGGTTCTTTCCAGCTTCTGGCTATTATAAATAGGGCTGCTATGAACATAGTGGAACATGTATCCTTATTACATGCTGGGGAATCATCTGGGTATATGCCCAGGAGTGGTATAGTGGGGTCCTCTGGAAGTATCATTCCCAGTTTTCTGAGGAACCATCAGACTGACTTCCAGAGTGGTAGTACCAGCTTGAAACCCCACCAGCAGTGGAGGAGTGTTCCTCTTTCTCCACATCCTCGCCAGCACCTGTTTTCTCCTGACTTTTTGATCTTAATCATTCTGACTGGTGTGAGGTGAAATCTCAGGGTTGTTTTAAAAGTTTTTTTAATGTTCAGAGTAGGAGACCAAGAAGGGTAACAGGAAACAGTTATGTGGTTGTTTCCTTGAAAAAACTCGTGAAGCCAAATTACACATTTCCAACACTGGGCTATTCAGAAGCCTGCTCACGTGGTAAAATAGCCTGATCAGCTGCTGACAGAGTGGCAAAGCCAGCTGGGAGCTTGGACCCCCATGCTCTAAGGTCTGCTATGATCCGAGGGTGCACACACCCCCACACCCCCACCTCCTCAACCCCCCTACCCCCCGCATTGGAGTGGGATTGTTTTGTTGCTGCTGTTGAGCTGATGCTATTGTTGTTGCTGTCATTGTTGCTTTGAGACACTCACTCTGAGTAGTCTTGGCTGTCCTGGAACTTGCTCTGTAGACTAAGTTGGACTCAGATATCTGCCTGCCGCTGCCTTCAAGTACTGGGATTAAAGGTGCCACTACCACCTAGCTTGTTCTGTATGTTTTATGACACTGCCAGCTGTATGGGAGGAAATCAACTGTGGGTCCTGTGTCTTTAAGACAAAGACATTCAAATGGCATTGTGGACAGGTTTCCATAGCACCTTGTGATTCTACTCTCTATGAGGTGGAAAATAACCAGAGTCCCTAACAAAACACAGCATGAGACCAGTCAGTGACAACTACATGATTTTGAAGAAATGTATATCTCTCAGCTTTTTATATAATTTATTTTTACTTTATGTGTATGCCTGTTAAATCTGCACATGTCTGTGCACATGTACCTGAGTCCTCAGAGGCCTGATAACAGTGTAAATCTCTAGGAACTAGAGTTAGCAATGGTTGTGAGCTACCACGTAGGTCCTAAGAATCTAACCCAGTCCTCTGGAAGAACAGCCAGTGCCCTTAACCACAAAACCAACTTTCCAGCCCTGCAAAATTTTGTATATGTTTATATATAAGCCTTACTTCTCATTAACTAAATACATCCTTTGACAATTTCATACATGTATGGAGTCCAATCTGTCCCAACCCGCAGGACAGTCAACAGGGTTCCTGGAACTACCTAAGAAGAAGGCGAGGGGCAAAAGACACAAAGAGACCAACAGCAAGTCTAATTCCGATCAATCTGTCAAATTTTTATTTTATACAATCCAATTTAAAGGGACACTCACAAGGTTTGGGAGGGGTAAAGGGGGAACAAGCTCAAGGGGTTGGCATCATTTCTAAGAAACAGTTTCTCATAATTTCTGGTAAAGCTAGTTATTGCTGCTGGAATTTTGGCATGATAAAAGGGGGTCATGAGGAGGTGAAGAGGAAAGGGGTTGCTATAGTAACCTATGCACAGATGAGCTTCAAAAGGAGAGGGTTTGGAGATCTACATAAGAATGGCTCCTGGCATGAAGATCTAAGAGAGAATGACTCCTGGTATCAAGGTCTCCTGGAATTGAGAGCCAGGTGGGGATGGCTCCTGGTATGGAGAGTTCTTGGCATTGGGATCTAAGTGAGGACGGCTCCTGGCACAATCCATAGCATTGCCAACAATAGCAAAAAATAACCTGCTTTTGAAGATCTGTCTGGGAGTGTTTGGAAGTGCTAACCTCTAGACTTCTGTCCTGCAAATAAAGCAAAGCTAGTTTTTTCTTTCTGTCCATGAGCCTGTAGAAAAGAAAAAAACAAGTAAGTTCCTAGGTCAGTGCCAAGCTTCCCTATGGCCCCCGCAGTCCACGGAAGCAGAAGTGACAATAAGCAACTCAGAAAGCACCCAGAAATAAACACCATGCAGCCAATGTCCTGTGTCAGACTCTCTTGTAAACTTCCACCACTGCAAAAAGTCTAGAGATGTGTATTTTGCACAAGCAAAGTTATAGGTCTACAAGTAGGGTCAGTTTGAAAAAAAAACAACCAAAATGCAAGTACTGCAATCCCCACATGTAGCCCCAGAGCTGAAAGAACAGACAGAGGATCCCAGAGGGTTGTTGGACATCCAATCTAACCCAACCACAAGCTTCAGGTTCAGTGACAGTTCTTGTCTCAAAATATTAGGTGAAAAAAGAGGGGAAGGACCCATGGGCTGGAGAGATGGATGGCTTAGCAGTTAAAAGCAATTGACTTACACACGCACATGCACATGCACACACACATGCACATGCACACACACATGCACACAAGCACACACAAACATTAAGAAATGAATAACACCTGGGAAGCAGAGACAGGTAGATTTTGGTGAGTCAAGCCCTGCCTGTGCTACTTAGAGTTCCAAAACAGCCAGGGCTATATAGAAAGACCCTGTCTTTAAAAGTAAATAAATAAGCAAGTAAGAAAGCAAGTAAGTAGTTGGTAAGCAATTGAAAACAACATCTAATGTTAACCTCTGATCTCCATACAAACACACACACACACATACACACACACAAATACACACACACATACATGCACACATATACACACACATTTAATATTATAAACCCCATAAAACATCAGTAATGCCACTCCATCAATGGTGAGTAAATTTGAAGAAATGTATTGAGAAACCAAAAGGTTTTTTAAAGACACAAGAGCTCTGGAACCAAAAAGGACCCAGACTCTACTGCCTGCATATACAGAAATAAAGATTCAAGAACAGGCATTGCAATTATTGTATGGCCATGTTTTCCAGGTGGTATGAGCTGAACCAAGTGCATCCTTCCATCACATATGGAGAGCCTACCACTGAGGACGGAGCATGATGGTACACACCTTTAATCCAGCATTCGGGAGGCAGAGGGAGTCAGGTGTCTGTGTTCAAGAGCAGCCTGGTCTACAGAGCAAGTTCTGGGACAGCTGGGGCTACACAGAGAAACTCTGTTTTGAAAAAACAGGGTTGGAGAGATGGCCCAGTGGTTAAGAGTACTGACTGCTCTTCCGAAGGTTCTGAGTTCAAATCCCAGCAACCACATGGTGGCCACCAATCAGATGGTGGTGCACAGCCATCCATAAAGAGATCTGACAACCTCTTTTGTTGTGTCTGAAGATGTAGCTACAGTGTACTTAGATATAATAAATAAATCTTGAGAGAGAGAGAGAGAGAGAGAGAGAGAGAGAGAGAGAGAGAGAAAGAAAGAAAGAAAGAAAGAAAGAAAGAAAGAAAGAAAGAAAGAAAGAAAGAAAGAAAGAAAGAAAGAAAGATCCCACCACATAATCTCAGAGGACAAACATTTTGGGGAATGAGTCTTTAGGTGATTAAACTGGGCCCTCATTTAGTAGTGTCCCTATAGGAAGAGAAAGTTGGATATAGATTTATGTAAATGGCATGAAGACAGGAGAAGAAGATGCCACGGAGAGAGACCTAGAATAAAGCTCCATTCAGCCTTGTATACACCTTGGCTGCAACAGCCAGCCTCCCAAATACAAGAACATTAACTTTGTTTGTTCTAAGCCTCCTAGTCTAGGATCCTAATATAGATGTCTAGCTGCCCTTGGGGAGTGTGACTTTGGGTCCTAGAATCTGCGCTTCTGACCAGGTGAAACTGGGTAGCAGCTGAAGACCACCTCTGAGAAGCAGTGCTCTGGGATGCACAAATCAAGGGTAGAAGGACATTCAGTGCTAGCAAACTCTTGTCAGGAGCCCTCACATTCTCTGGGCCTGAGCCTCCAATGGAAAAGACGCCAACTCAGATGCCGATACATGTGTCCCCATGAACTGTGATCAATGCTAGAAAGCTATTCTGTCCACTCCTGAGATGTGACCTGTGAATGAGTGCTCTAGCTTCTGCCAAGTTAGGCCAACAGCTCTTAACTGAAGTAAGGCAGAGGAATGGGGAAAAAGTTCTCTCATAACCGGTCAAATCATCCCAACAGTAAGTGGGAACATGACCTGAGTAAACAATAAGTGCAAATAGCCAATCATACATGAAAGATATCAAACATCTGTGGCCAGAGATTCCATCCTACCCCAGTCAGAAATGACAATCACCAACCCAAAAAAATTACAAGTTCTACCATAGCTGCAAGAAAGAAAGGGATTAAAAGTAGAACTACCCTAAGGACACAAAGGACACAAAGGACATTTGCACAGCTATGGCAACTGTCACAATAGCCAATTTACTGAACTAGCCTGGACATCCATCTGAACAGATTGGCTGCATAAAGAACGCACATGTGCACACACACACACATACACACACACACTGAAGTGGACTGAGTTTATTGCTGAGACAGGATATCACCTTGTATCCCTTGCTGGCCTGGAACACACTATGTTGAAAAGATGGACTTGAACTCTCAAAGATCTGCCTATCTCCACCTCCTGAGTGCTAGAATTAAAGGTATGTCCCACCATACTAGGCCCACAGTGAAGTCTTACTGTAGTTCTTATAAAGAATCAAATCGTGTCTAATGACCAAGGAATATGTGACAAAACAGTCAACATCTTTAGTTGTGAGTGAAATGCAAACTCAAATTGAAATGTCATCTCACCCCAATAAAAATGGTTTTTAAGAAAACACACACACACATACAGTTTAAAAGCAGGAATCTTATGTTTTCTCTCATGTGAAGGATTGGGGGAGGGAAACCAAAGTAGAAGGGGGACTATCAGGAAAAAGAGGAGAGGAATGTGGGCAAAAGGTTAGTAGTGGGATTAACCTAACTAAAGCACATCAGTGTGAAAATACATGTGTGAAAATGTCACAATGAAACCTGTCCTTTTGTGCTCGAATAAAATCATGAAAATTGGGTAAAAGATGATGAAGAGGTTTGACAGCAGATGTTGGAAGCTACCCAACTTGCCTTTAACTGTAGAATCTAAACAGGAAATAAAATGGCAATTGTAGGAGAAAATGTACAAGCAAAAACAAACGATAGGGGCAGGGACTGTGGAGTTTAAAATAAGCACTCAGAGAAAACTAATTTAAAAAAAAAGGTACATCTCTTAGTTTGTTTGTGTCACTATGATAAAATACTGTGACCAAATAAAGCTTGGGAAGTGGGGGGAGGGCTCACCTTACACTTCCAGGTCAGTTCATCACTGAGGGAAGGCAAGGGAAATTCAAGACTGGACAATAGAAGCAGGAACCATAGGAGAACAGTGCTTGCTGCCTGTCCTGGGCACCAGCGAACTATTCAACCCAGATGCACTGCTGCCCACAGGGGCCTGGGCTCTCCTCCCACATCAATAATTAATAAAGGCAGTCCCACACAGACCAATCTTGTCTAAGTAAGCCCTCAACTTAGATTCTCTAAAATGATTATAGGCTTGATAACCAAGGCTAAGTCCTTTCTTACTGCAAAGACTCTTTAATATTCTGGAGACTTTAGGAGGAAAAATTTGTGGGAAGATGATATTCACGTTTGTGATTTCTATATGAGTCTTTTAAGCACAGATCCCAAAGTGCAATGATGCTTATTAAAATAGAATAGAACAGAAGATGCTTGCTGAGCACTGCAGTGCACATCTTTAATGCCAGCATTTGGGAGGCAGAGGTAGGAAGACCTCCAATTCAAGGCCAGTTGGATCTACAAAGCTGGTTTCAGGCCGGTTAGGGCTACCTAGCGAAACTGTCTCAAAACACACACACACATACATACATACATACATACACACACACACACACACACACATCACATCACATCACATCACATCACAGGTAAGGGGGTGGTTATAACAGAGACAGACAGACAGGACTGAGTTTGTTCACATTCTGCACACAGCCTCTGCAGAGGCTGGCTGTAAGATCACTGTCTAGGTGGGTAAGCTACATTTTGCCATAACTGAATCTGATAGCTTACTGTCTGAAAATCAGCAGCATTCCAGCATGATAAGCAAATCTGACATAATCACAGGAATACATGCTATAGCTGCTGCTGCACTTAGGACTCGAGAGGAAGCAAACAAAACAAGCTCTTTAAATATTCTTTATTTTTTTCATAGTAAAAGATTAATAGTTTTTATTGGATATTTTCTTTATTTACATTTCAAATGTTATCATCTTTCCAGATTCTCCCCCCCCCGGGAACCCCCTAACACATCCTCCCTCACCATGCTTCTATAAGGGTGCTCCCCCACCCACCCACTCCCACCTCTCCACCCTGTCATTCCCCTACACGGAAACATTGAGCCTTCACAGGACCAAGGGCCTCTACCCAATTTGTTCTATGAAACCACAGTTACACTTATACACAAACCACACGAAGACCTAACAAAAAAAGAGACCAATTTCCCTTTTGACTATCCATGCAAAAATACTCAATAAAATCCAAGATGCAGGGATGGTTCAATATATGGAAATCCATCAATGTAATCCACTAAATAAACAAACTCAAAGGAAAAAAACACATGATCACCTCATCAGATGCTGAAAAAGCATTTGACAAAATTCAACATCCCTTCATGTTAAAAAAAAAAAATTGGAAAAATCAGGAATTCAAGGCCCATACCTAAACATAGTAAAAGTAATATACAGCAAACCAGTAGCCAACATCAAACTAAATAGAAACTTGAAGCAATCCCTCTAAAAGCAGGGACTAGACAAGGCTGCCCACTCTCTCCCTATCTATTCAATATAGTTCTTGAAGTTCTAGCTAAAGCAATTAGACAACAAAAGGAGGTCAAAGGGATACAACAAGTTGGAAAGGAAGAAATCAAACTATCACTATTTGCAGATGATATGATCGTATCCTTAAGTGACCCCCAAAATTCCACCAGAGAACTCTGATAAACAACTTCAGCAAAGTGGCTGGATATAAAATTAACTCAAATCAGTAGCCTTCCTACTCAAAGGATAAACAGGCTAAGAAAGAAATTAGGGAAATGACACCTTTCACAATAGTCATAAATAATATAAAATACCTTGGTTTAATTCTAACCAAGCAAGTGAAAGATCAGTATGACATGAACTTCAAGTCTCTGAAGAAAGAAATCAAAGGAGACCTCAAAAGATAAAAAGATCTCCCATGCTTGTGGATTGGCAGGATTAATATAGTAAAAATGGCTATCATGCCAAAAGCAATCTACAGATTCAATGCAATCCCCATCAAAATTCCATCTCAATTCTTCATAGAGTTAGAAAGAGCAATTCTCAAATTCATTTGGAATAACAAAAACCCCAAGATATCAAAAACTATTCTCAACACTAAAAGAACTTCTGGGAGGATTTAAATATTCTTTCTGTGTACACCTGCATGTATGTGCATCATGTATCCTTGGAGGCCAGTAATGTATGGAATATGACCCACATCTAGAACAACATACTAAGTGAGTACAAGATTAAAGGGGGTTAGTGGATAAAGTTTAGGGAACATGCAGCCTATCAAGCCCCTCCTTAAAAGATGCAGAATGCAAGCTGGGAGGTGGCTCAGTGGTCAGGATCACTGACTGCTCTTCCAGAGGTACTGAGTTAATTCCCAGCAACCACATAGTGGCTCACAACAATAGTTCTTACAACTCTATAGTGAGAACTGGTGCCCTCTTCTGGCAGGCATGCAGGCAAAAAACTTGTGTGCATAATAAATAAGTAAATTTTCTTTAAACTACTAATTAGAGGGGCTGGAGAGATGGCTCAGCAGTTAAGAGCACTGATTGCTCTTCCAGAGGTTCTGAGTTAATTCCTAGCAATCATATGGTGACTCATAACCATCTGTAATGGGATCTGATGCTCTCTTCTGGTGCCTGAAGACAGCTACAGTGTACTCGTAAGTAAATAAGGGGGGGGGGGAGGGAGGTTGGGAGGGAAGGAGGGAGGGAGAGGAGAGAAATGCTAATGAGAAAACAGACATACACACATTCCTAGTCAAGCATATTGTTTTCTTAATCAAGGACTACTTCTCCAATCTGCCATCAATGTCCCCGCAGCTGCAAAGGCCACATCACTCAGCCACTTTAGGGAGAAGTCTTGCTGAAGCTCTTCCCCCTCTCACCGCCTCCTAGGGCAACCTTTGTTGTCCAGACCAGGCAATGATTATTGATTTAACATGATCAAACTAGCAACAGTACTTAAACAACTTCAGCAACGTGACTGGGTATAAAATCATAAAATTAACTCAAACAAATCAGTAGCCTTCTTGTACTCAAAGGATAAAGAGGCTGAGAAAGAATTACTGTAGCTATGTTTAGGAGGATTGTTTTAGCTATCCTAGGTTCCGAATAAAGTTTAGAGTTGTCCTTTTCAAGGTTTGTAAAGAATTGTGATGTAATTTTGAAGGAGACTGCATCGAGTCTGCGAATTGCTTTTGGTAGGACATTTTTACTATGTTAATTCTACTAGTCCACTATCAGTGTAGGAGGCTCGATGTGTGATTTTAAGCTGTAGTAGTGTTTCTTTTACCAAAGTGTGTTCCTTTATGTTTGAAACACAGATGTTAAGAACTGAAATATTAGACCCCCCACCTGTCTACACTACCCCCACCTCCACTCAGCATAGGCAGGGTTAAAAATATCCAGAGGCCCTGGAAACACTAAGATGAGCAAGTAAGTGGTGAAGAGATAAGAAAAGAGGATCAGAATGCTATGTGCACAATGAGTAAAGACACGAGCCAAGGTAGTAAAGAGTCCTGCCACGTGAGGCCACAGCAAGACCATGGTCCATGCTGCCGTGAGGTCCACAGCCCTGCAGCAGTGGGAGGCCTACATCATGACCCACGCTGTTAAAGGCCAAGCAGACATCCCTGGTCTAAGCTGCTACCTAAGGCCGTGTTGATGTCCAAGGACTGAGATACTCAGTACCGGGGAGAGTGGGTCATGCACCTCGCCTAGTCCACACAGTAGAGTCCTGGTATGTTTGGGGGGTGGGGTTCCCCAGAGGGCATGAGCACCAGATAGCTGGCTGGCCCCTCATTGGCCATTTGGTAGTGTGGACACAGAAGAGATGTCCATGCCCCTCCCACCTGTAGCAGGTGGGAATGCTGGCCTCACCCCTCATCTGAACAGTGGAGAGCTGGCCCCATCCCTTGCTACAGCACTCGGCAGAGCAGACTCACGTGATGCCTGGACAGTACAGTAAAGCAAGCCCTGACTGGGGGGTGGGGGTGGGGGGGTGGAGAGTGAGCCAGCCCTAAAGGCAGGAGTGTATGCAGGAAAGCTATCCCTGCTCCCCTCAACCTGGGCAGGGTGGGAAAGCAGGCCTTCTGCTCACAGGCTATGACAGTAGGGTGAATGAAGGAGAACTGACAGGCTAACCCAGCTACCACTCAGCGCCAAACCCAGGGCTTTGAGATTGACCCACCCCAACATCTACTTCAGCTATCAACTATTGGGGCTCGTGAAAAGTCCAGTCCTGGAGATCTTCATGACAGAGGGCAACAACAGGATGGAGATGAATCTCAGTGAGGATCCAGACCAATGGCTCGATGCAATGAGCATTTGCAAATAAAGCAGTTTAAGCAAAAGGGTCTACTGGGTGACACACCACAGCATTCATAGCTAGATGGGGGAGGGGGACAGGATTGGGTTTTGGTTTTCACTGTTTCTTTCTCTTGGGGGAGGTTGGAAGGGAAGAGGAAGAGGAGGGTGTGGAATTAAGGCACATGTGAAATTCACAAAGAACCAATAAAAAGTTTAAAAAAAAAAACTTTATTATCCAGTGAATTTTTCCTTTAATGTGTATGTAATCTTTCCCCATCTCTTCTGATTAGTTTTGGTTTGAAGTCTATTTTGTTAGATATTAAAATGGCTAACACAACTTTGTTTGGAATATCTTTTTCCAACCCTTTACCCTGAGGTAAATACTTGGGATAGACCCTGAGGTCTATCCTTGATGTTGAGGTGTTTCTTGGATGCAGCAGAATAAATCCTATCTTCACATCCATTCTGTTAATCCATCAATAACCAATGACATGTTTTGGTGGTAGTAGTGGGGTGTGTGTGTGTGTGTGTGTGTGTGCTTCCCTTCTTTTGGTTTTGCTGGTGTGAAATTATTTCCTGTAACCAATTGACATGTTTTGGTGGTAGTAATGTGTGCGTGCGTGCGTGCATGCGTGCATGCATGCGTGCTTCCCTTCTTTTGGTTTTGCTGGTGTGAAATTATTTGCTGTGTTTTTATGAGCATAGTTAACCTCCTTGGAGTTTTCCTTCTAGCACCTTCTGTAGGGCTGGATTTGAAGATATTAAATTTGACTATGAAATCTTACTTTCTCCATCTGTAGTGACTTATTAAAGTTTTGTGGGTATAGCAGTCTGGGCTGGCATATATTGTCTCTTAAGAGTCTTCAGCACACCTGTCCAGACTCTTCTGGTTTTTAGAATCTATTGAGAAGATGCATATACTTCTAATAGGTCTGCCTTTGTATGCTACTTGATCTTTATCCCTTACAGCTTTTAATATTCTTGGTCCTGTACATTTAGTTTTGATCATATGGTCTTTTCTTGTCCAACCTATTTGGTGTTCTGTTTGTTTCTTGTACCCTGGTGGACATTTTCTTCTTCGGATTAGGAAATTTTCCTATTTTGTTGAAAATATTTTCCAGGCCTTTGAGCTGGAATTCTTCTCGTTCTATTCTTATTACTCGTAGATTTGGTCTTTTTGGTCTCCCGGACTTTCTGGATGTTTCATGTCAGGAACTCTTTAGATTTAACATATTCTTTGAAGTATCAAATTTTTCTATTACAGTTTCAATGCCTGAGATTCTCTTCCATCTCTTGTATTCAGTTGGTGAAGCTTGCTTTTGTAGTTACTGTTCAAATTCTGGAATTTTCCATTTCCAGAATTCTGTTCTTTATTGCTTCTATTTCCATTTGTAGGTCTTGAACAGTTTTATTTCCTTCAACTATTTTGTTTTCTCCTGGCTTTAAGGAATTTATTCATGTCATCCAATTGTTTGTGCTTTCCTACATTTAAGAGATGTATTTGGTTCTTCTTTATGGATCTCTGTCATCTTCATATGGAGGTTTTAAGGTCTTTTTTGTTGTGCTTCATATATGTTAGAATATTCAGGATCTGCTATGGTAAGCTAGCTAGACTCTGGTGGAAACATATTGTCCTGGCTGTTACTGTGTTTTTACACTGGCAGGTTAAGTTCTGATTTTAGAGAGGTCAGGAGGGGATGTTTTCTGAGATCCACAGGAGGTGTGAACAGGAAGGAAGGCTGTAGTTGGGATGAGCCTGAGGAACTGGGTCTGCTAGGGGAACAAAGAGCAGAGAAGGTCTGAGATCGAGAACCTGGTCTTCTAGCAGGTGTGGCCAGTGGTTAAGTAGGGGGTGTCCACCTGAGCTGAGGGCTGGGACACAGTAACAATTCAGGGAAGGGAGGCCAGAGAAGGATGTTCTGTGGGACCCACAGGAAGTGTGGGCAATGGGGAAGGAAGGCTGAAGTTGGTGCTCTATTGCAGTGTTAGGGGTGGGACTGAGGGATTCGGTCTACTAGGGGAACAGAGAACAAAACAATAAACTCTTATACATTCAGCAAACTTTATATTGCAAAAAGATAAAAGACCAACTGAGACAGGTTTCTGCTCTCCTGCACAGGAGTAATCTATCTGAGCTCCTCTCCCAGCTTTGCTTTGTAATGTTTACATAACACACATCAATTCTTACCCAATCACAATGGCAATTTCTTACAAGGTAGATATGAAATCTATATGCTAATCTACTGAAATACTCTTCAAATTTTTTTATCTGCAATTAACCATTACTATGAGAACAAACTTTATCCCAAGATGTCTCTCCTTTCCCTCAGTGTTCACTCTCTGGAAGCTGGAATCCTCTCTCACATCTTGTAAAGACATACTAAAAGCACAGGAAAAAATGGTTTATCTTGTTAACATAATGCCCATAAGTCTGGTGAGATAATGCCCATATTTTAACCTTGAAACATAAAGTCAGAGTTAAAGCATCTTAATTCATACAGTACATTATTAATTATCAATAGTGCCTCAATGACTCAGAAGTTCTCTATCTGGCTGATGTCGTTTATTAACTCTTAGACCATGACTCAATCAAAGAGTGTGCTTGTATGAGGCTGCTGGTTTCATTTTAGAATTAGAATCTTTGGGCTACTTTTAGATAACAGAAATACTACATGTGGCATATGAACTATGGATTTTGTTTCCCATTACTTCAGGA
Source organism: Apodemus sylvaticus (assembly GCF_947179515.1). Lineage (NCBI taxonomy): Eukaryota > Metazoa > Chordata > Mammalia > Rodentia > Muridae > Apodemus > Apodemus sylvaticus. Next base: position 116,682,564 of record NC_067479.1, read on the forward strand.
AGAATTTATTGAAATAAAATTTTATGAGACAAAATGCAAACCTACATGCTTATATTTAGGTGTGCACATGTATAAACTAACCCTAACTAAAGCATTACAAGCAATACTAACAGTTCTGGTTACATATTTCCAAAGACTTAAGTGCTTTAAAGATACATGTTATAAAGACACTTATGTAAAAGGCAAAAATGAAGAATCAACATAACCTTTGAGGTTTTCAGTATTACTTCAAACAAGCTCTCTATCCCCATAAAAGAAAACTATGCATTTGTTTATCCTAGAAAAAAATATAAAAGAATAATGCTATCATGTAAAGAATTCACAATGCCTAGCTGTCTACCCCATGAAAGCCATACCCACTGAGCGTACACAGCAGTTATGGTCCCTACTGTATGACAGACACACCATCACTTTCCTCTCTGACAACAGGGGTTTATCTTTCTCAAGCTCTCTTAACTGTACCACAGAAGTTCAAATCCTGTAGCAACAAGTTAAAACTACAAAATAAGGCATTCTGCTTACATGTCATAAAAGTAACAGGCTTTAAATAGTAAAGCATGTTCTTAATGTCTTTACAATTTCACTTAATCTAGCATTATACAGAAAGTAATTTTACCCCCAAAATACAATGTATTGCTACTTTGGGGGGACACGGGGTGTTGTTCATGAATCTTCAACTTTGGCTATCTTTCCTACCACAATCTCTAAGCCTGTAGGTAGGTCACTTACTACAAGATTTTTCAAATTATATTAAATCTCAATTGACAAAATCCCTGTAGTATTATTTAGGGAAAGAAAGAAAAGTGGACTTGGCACAAACATGCCAACAGGTCACAAAGTTTTCCTAAACAAAACATCCTCCACACAGAATCCAAATATGCCATCCACCTGCAGCAGGTAAGTGGCAGCAATACCACCTGTATTAATAGCACAAGGTAGAAAGCTGAAACACTGAAACATCTATTACCTTCAACTGCAGATTGTATCAAAGATATATCCTAAAATACATGTTTTTTCCAAAATCCAGATTTGACCGCTCATTACACTTTTACATTAAATGATACTTAAACAAAAATAAGAGCATTAACTTCAGTATTCTACCATCTAAACATCATAAAGCAATGGTTATACATCAGCAGCAACAGGTAAAATGCACCTAATTTGGGTCCTTGACACCTCTTATTTAAGTTTATTGTATGATAAAGTTCTTCACAGTTTAAAATATTGTGAAGTAAGATTTTATATATAATTATATTCACATACACACTATGTACACATACTATCTGAGGTGTCCATAAACCTGGAATATGTGTTTATCAGTAGGGAACCCTACCTGAGCAGGAACCCTGAATAAATTGGTGTGGACTGTCAAAGTTTCCCAGAAATGCTTAGAAATAAGACAAGATTATTATTATGAGCAATTATAATAAAAACTTCACCTTATTTACATAGTGCCTATCTCCCAAGAGGTAAAGATGCTTTATGAACATTTTTTCGGTATCCCTATGAGGCAGGACATTGGGGACACTATCAATTATCATTTTCCACAACCCAAGGACTGCCAGGACCATGTACTTTGACAGTGGCAGAGCAAAATCCAAACACATAGAGACCTCTTGGCTCTCAGTCTTCCTTCTCACATTTCAGTCTGTGGTACAACAGAATCCCCAGCACAAAGGGCTAATGTCTAAGTCCTCCTATATCTGCAACATGCGCTAGATTTATACCATGGGGAGATCAAATGGTATTTTGGCTTTGGCAGATGAAAAAGTCTAACATTCAGTGTGATTATAGTTCAGTGTAACTTCTCCAGTCTAAGTGCAACACAGCTGATTGGTCTACAGGGAGGGTGGGCCAATGTCTAACAAGACAACGCGTTCTCTTCCGAGCATCTACTGGTGACTGACTACAGAGATAGTCCAGGGCCTGGCGCTAAGTCCTTTTCTATTTCCACAATATGGTATACACATATAAATAAAAATATCAGCATAGTGTACATTAGCATCAGTTCATATTCAAAGGCCTTAAGGATGAACTTTAAAAGCCAAGAGTTCCTCAGAGTGCATGTTGTTTAAAGATCGAAGATCTGGCAACTTTAGAAGTAATTTTGTAAAAATGGAGGCCTCGTTTGGATGGTTTTTCATTATTAAGGTCCTTAGTGCACGGATGAGTGTTTCCTGCAAAGCCTCCACTGAGTTGACATTTTCAATTCCAGATCGATCTAATGGGAAGTAGAGAAGAGAGAAATATGAAGGGAAGACATTAGCAATAAATGATTACTTACTTACTGACCACTACCAAATTTAAAATAGAGCAACATACACAAGCTGTAAAAATTCTCAGCTAAAGTAACATAAATAACACAACAAAAACTGAGTCAGGGATGGTAGTGCATGCCTTTAATCCCAGCCCTCAGGAGGCAGGGGCAGGTGGATCTCTTGAGGCCAGCCTGGTCTACAGAGCAAATTCCAAGACTGCCAAGGCTTCAAATAAAAACCCTGCTTTGGAGGAAAAAATTCTTAGCCAGGCACTGGTGTACATGCCTTTAATCTTGGAAGGTAGAGGCAGGCAGAGCTCAGAGTTCAAGGCTAGCCTGAGGTTTCTTTTCTTCTAGCATGTTTGGGTGTTTTGCTTACAGGTATGTCCACGCACCACTTGCACGCCTGATGCTGAGTGGAATTCTATGGACCTGGAGGGTGGTTATGAACCACTATGTGGGTGCTAGAACTCAAACCCTAGTTCTCTGGAAAATCAGCCATTGCTTTTGACTGCTGAGCCATCTTTCTATACCAGAGTTTCTCATTTCTTTAAATTTGATGCTAACTTCAACTGCTTCTAATTGGCAAGACAAAATAATGTAGTGCAGAAATATATCTTTACCACATACAAACTACATTTCTACTCCCATGCACATTAGACTCCCTATCCTAGTATTCATACCTTGTATTATCCCCACCTCTTCATAGGGCTAGACTTACTGACTACCATCTAATGAATAAAATTTGACCATTGAGAGGAACAATCTGCACCATAAAGGCTACTATCTGATACCTCGAGAGAAAGTTGCTAGAACCTAAATACAAAAAACTGGGACCATCACTGTGACTCATGAGGAAACACCATGTATGGGCAACCCTTTTCTCTAATAGAATGTGGAATCTGAAGAACAGAAGGATGAAATCATCAGTCAGCATGACCAGCTTTTGAGACAGCCTGCTTGCTTACCTGCAGATACTAGAACAACTGCTGTGAACAAGCTCATTTCTTCATCACTGAGCTGGAGGGCGTTCAGCTTCTCACTGAACTCAAACATGGAGCTGAGCAGATCCCCTGCTCCCATTGAGTGCAGGTCATCCACACTGTATTTCTTACCACTTAGAAATGTGACAGTCCGCTCCTTTGCATCAAATAATGAAGCAAATCGTACCATTAAAACCTGAAAGGCAGAAAATTCAAATATATTTGAAGAAGTTCATTGAGAAAACTAAGATGTAACTAATAAAGTCAGTTAAGAAACATCTATATATAAAAGAAATTTTATAGAAAAGGAAGTTGAATTTAGATCTAGAACCACTTTAAGGCAAATTCTGCACAAAAGCAATAAACATCCCAATATCAAACAACAGTCTAGTCAGCAATGGCAAGATGCTAAAAACTCTAAGTCTTATAAACAAAGATTCAGAAATGAAAAAAAAATTAAAATGAGCAATAATGTCACTGAGTTTAAAAATATGACCTACAGAAAGATATGTATGTGTAAAGGTCATGGTGCTGATGAGTAGCATAAGCATACCCACAGGAGACGGTGGCAGAGTACTTGGTTGCCCTCTGTATCCTATGGTCACTAAGTGATGTAATCCTTCACAGAAGAATTAAATAAAACTTTCATACAGATAAATGGATGGTCAGAAGAATATCACCATACGATTCTTCTACTATAGCTTTATTTTGATGTGTGGATATTCTGGTTTTGTAAATTGATTTTGTATGAGCCTACTTAGTTTGAATAAACCTTCAAAGTTAAAATAGTTTTAGTGTTCTGAAGAGATGGCATCTTAGAGCCAATGAAGTTTAAGTCAACTCTAAAGCACAGAGGATTCACCAAATGGAGGGGTATTGATATGTTTTTAGATTTATCATCCAAGGAAGTTAGCTGTGTGGTACATGGCCCTTTTAAATGTGACTTTTCTATATAGTCTTGAACACTCACTGCATATCAAGAGCCTATATGTAGTCAACATATCCTATGTTATGTTGATAAAAAAATTAAAATTAAAAATTAGATTTAGTAGGCAGATTCAAATATTCTAGGAAACAATGTCAATGTTATATCATTTCAGTTTGGGAGCCAAGGCAAGGGACTGAAGGGCAAAAAATAAGAGCCTGTCTCTCAGTCCAATTAATTATTAATCAATTCATTGATTATTTAAAGAAGCAGTGAAAGGTCGATAATAAATCTTTACAATGCCAAAAAAAAGAAAAAAAGAAAGATATGTATGGTGTGTATTCACTTATAAGCGGACATTAGCCATAACGTGCAAGATAACAATGCTACAATCCACAGACCGAAAGAAGCTAAGCAAAAAGGAAGGCCCAAGGGAGAACGCACGAATCTCACTCAGAAGGGGAAACTAAATAGTCCTCTGAGGTGGAGGGAGAGAGGGAACTGGGTAGGAGGGGGGTGAGGAGAATATGGATGGCAATCAGTGTGTGGGGACATGAGGAATGGAAATGGGGGGCGCATTTCTGTTGACTAACTGGATGCCTGGATGTGAGGGGGAGTACAGGGCGTCTATGGGGTGACCCTAGCTGAGACTCCTACCAGAGAGGAATACAGAGACTGAAATGACCACCTCTGTAGCCAGGCCAGACCTTCCAGAGAAGGAAGGGACACCAATCTACCCGTAAAACCTTCAACTCAAAATTTATCTTCCATATAAAATGTACAGGGATAAAGATGGAGCAGAGACTGAAGGAACAGTTAACTTGACTAGTTAATGACTACCCCAACTTGAGACCTATCCCATGAGAGAAAGCCAACCCCTGACAATAATTTTCTTCTATTTTTTTTTTCAAGATAGGGTTTCTCTGTGTAGTCCTGGCTGTCCTGGAACTCACTCTGTACAACAGGCTTGGCCTCGAACTCAGAAATCCGCCTGCCTCTGCCTCCTGAGTGCTGAGATTAAAGGCGTGCACCACCACTGCCTGGACCCTGACACTGTTAATGACACTCTGCTATGCTTGCAGAGAGGAACCTAGCATAACTGTCTCCTGAGAGGCTTTATCCAGCAGCAGAGGGAGACAAGTGCAGAGACCCACAGTCAAACATAAGGCAGAGTTTGGGGAGTGTTGTGGAAGACTCAAGGACAGAACTAAGCAAGTCAGAGGGGTCACGGACACCACAGATAGACCCACAGAGTCAATTAACCTGGGACCATGGGCCTGGGACCATGGACTCACACAGCCTGGGCTACCAACCACACAGCATGCAGGAGCTGAGCCTAGCTCCTGTTGCTCAGGCCACATGAGTTTTGACTGACCGTATCACAGGACTGCAGCATGCACCCATACCTCTCTCTGTGACATCAATGCTATCTGCATGCCTCTCTTACATCTGAAAGTGCACTGGGCAACACCAGTCTTCTACAGTGCCCTAAACAAAAGTGGGCTGCCCAGACAACCCAAAAGGAAGTGAATCTTCTCTGGTATGGTGCTAATTACTTTGAAGCACCGTCACAGGGCATAATATACTAGTCACCTCTCCGCAAGAATTACCTCTCCTAAAAGTGAAGTGCACCAGCCACTGACTTGAACCCTCGGACTTGAAAACCTAAGTTTCATTGTATTCCTTTAAACTGAAAGGCCCAGCTGTTGCTTGCTTATTCTAGGGATGGTTTATTATCAAGATGGTACTTTTCTGTTCTAGTCCAGACAGTCCAGGCAGCAGAGGCTGAGGTAAAGGCTACTGTGGCACATGTTACAACAGGGGTAAGGCAAGAAGCAATGGGCTTCAGAGAGTGAGCAAAGACTAGAAGCTGCTCCGCCAGGCGCACTCCACAAGGGCAGCACCTCACACCAGGGGCACCTGACAGTCTCATCTGCACGACTCAGGGGAAGGAGCCGAACCTGTGCTTGGTCCCTTCTCCAACTGCTCAGAATTTAAAGGTCTGGCCCACTAGATGTTCAACTCTTACTGTCCCCTCAGATTTCAGAGCTCTGTGTGAGTGCCCTCTAAGCCACCACTGTGAGGCAGCAGTTGGCCAGCCCACCTACACAAGGGCAGCCAGGGCAGTCCACGCACAGGCACAAAGCATCTCCACAAGCAAAGCTGGGGTGAAAAGAGTGAAAATGCAGTGGCAGACCCCAAACACAGGAGGACACAGAGACACACCCCAAACTGATCAACTGGGAGAGGCAACTGAGGCAATCTGGGCCTCTCAAGACCTTATCTCCAAAGCAGTGATTGAGGACAAACTGCCAAGGCTCCCGAGAAAGGGCAACACAGAGACACCTACTGAGTCCTTACATAGTCTACACTCTTCTCATAAAAGTAAAAACCACATGCCAGGCTCCTTTCTTTGGTTTTGGCGGTACTTACTTTTGCTTGTTTTGGAGACACAGGATCTCACTACATAGCCCCTAGCTTGCCTGGAACTTAGAGATTCACCTGCCTCTACCTCCTAAAAGCCGGACCTAAAGGCGTGCACCACCATACCATACGCAACCCACTCTCCTTGCTTATTCTGTATTCAATACAGTAAACACTAGACTCAGCTTTTGGGTGTCTAACACTAAGCAAACACTAGTACATCTACACATGAAACTACGATCAAAACTTGTAACTCACATGCTGGGGTCACAGAGTTGAACATTCCAGGTAAGTAGCTCAATGTCCCTCCCTTCTTGGAATCCCGTGATAGTTACTGTTTTGTTAGTTCGAGACTCTGAACTATCAACATTTCTTTAGAAAAGAAAAAAGAATTAAGTATGTGGCTTTGCATCAACAGTCAGGATAAATAAAACTTACCTCAAAAGTCCCAGCTTTTAACAGGTTGACCTGATCATGCTGAGACAGATCACGGAAGCCAGGAATTCGTTTTGCAAATTCCACCACCTCTTTTACTGCTGGGGTAAAACTCATTGAAAATTCTTCCCAGATTTCATGTCCAGACTTCTGAGGATCCACATATGGAGACTTGCTCATAGGACAAACCTAATTTACAAGAATAGAAAACCTCTTTTATTATGAAGGGTGGCAAAGAATTCCAAAGTGTCACCTCAATTATGAGAAACCACAACATGAAATAACTCCTAACTCAAGCAAGGCCTTCCATTAAACCTTTCTCTGAGTGCATCTTACCTCAACACAAGAATTCTCACCACAGTAAATACAGTTACATTATCTTCAATGTACATAAGAAAATGTATGAGTTCTAACCAATAAAAGGTGGGTAAACACTTTAAAATGGAGGCTTTATAAATCACACGTTCTGGCTGGAGATGGCTTAGCAGTAGGAAACACTGCTCTTGCAGTTCAGTTCCCAGCACACTCACCAGTGGGGCAGTACTGCCTAGGAACTGCAGTTTCAGGACCCTCCTTCAGTACCTCCACACACGTGCACATACCCACACTCACACACATGCACATACCCACACTCACACATGCACACATAGGCAGATGTGGTGGCACATAAGTTTAATCTCAGCACAAGGGAGGAAAAGGCATGAGAATCTCTGAGTTCAAGACCAGCAGGAGTATGTAGTAAGCCCTACCTATCTCTAAACAAAAAGCAACAATAATAAAATTAAAAATAAAATAGAAATGCATATCCTGTACATTTAAAAGGCCTTATAAAGCTTTAATCCCAAAACTAGGGAGGCAGAGATAGGAAGATCTCTATGAGTACCAGGCCAGGCATGACTACATGCGATCCTGTCTCAAATGTGCTTTTAAAAGCCTCATGGCAACCGAATTTAAAAAGCTATGGACCTACTGTAGGAAGTAACCTAGGAAAAACATTGCATAAATAAGAACTTGAAAAATTCTTGGGCAACAGCTACCACCTTACACACATGTGAAATGCCTTGAGTTTTGAAAACAGATTTACTGCCAGGCAGTGGTGGTGCACGCCTTTAATCCCAGCACTTGGGAAGCAGAGGCAGGCAGATTTCTGAGTTCAAGGCCTGCCTCAGCTACAGAGTGAATTTCAGAAAAGCCAGGGCTACAGTCTCAAAAACCAAAAAAGTAAATAAAAAAATAAAAATAAAAATAAAAAACAGATTTATTTCTCACCCTGGTTTTTATGGTCAATTATAATCAAATATAATCATTGTCTTTCCCTGCTAGTAGATGAAATCCAGAGTCTTTTGGATTTCACAAGCTAAGCAAGAGCTACGCCACAAAAGCTGCACCTCAGTCCATAATTACCTTTTCTTCGTTGAGTACATGATCCTCTGAAAGGCTCAGTGCCTTATGCAAACACAATGTGAGGCCACAAACCTGTATTTACTTCCCATTTCAGGGCTTATTTATTCTCAGTACACAAAAACACTGCAAGTTCTAAAGGTATAAGGCACCTCAATTTAAGAGGGTCACTGATGTCGGGACTTGGGCCAGGACTTGTGCCAGGGTGGGCTTCTCCTTCTCTGAAGGGGGGAGGGGGTGATAAAAGGGCATCACTGGGAGGAGAGGAGTAGAGCTGTGATCAGGATGAAAATCAATAAATTACTGGGGATAGGGAGGTAGGGCGGGAGGAATGGATCACTGGTCCTTCAACTCATTAACAAGGCTGAGACCAGGACCTCCAGCTGTGCTGCTAGGAAACTGACAATGGATATGCAGTACACAGGAACTGAGGAAGTCAAAGAAGCTGCAGGACCACTAAAAAGGTATGGTCTAGTAGTAAAAATAGCCTATAAATTCCCATTAAACCCGTAAGAATCTAGGAATGAGAGGATTCCTAAGGCCTGGAGACTGCTACGAAACCAGCACCTAAAAAGCCTACAAGTGCCTGGAGGAAGAACCTCAGCACCTTAAGTACCAGGAGGCCACCAAGTGTAAGGTGTGTTCTAGAGCCTCAGACCTCAGACAGCGGCAAGAGAACGGCAAGGAACGCTCAACATGAAGACTGCAGAACCAACTACTTTTAGGATTAAAACAGAACTTTAATTACCTGGCAGCTGAGAGCAAGCACTACACCAAAGACCTCATGGTTTAAGCCGGAAATGACTTACGGCACACTGCTGTTCTGATGAAAGTCTGGCTGACCAGAAACAATGTATTTCTGTGTAGAATGTTGAAGTTGGTGAAATGAATTTGAAAGATATGAATATTAACTGATCTCAGGATAAAATCTTAGAATTAGGTTATTAGATTCCTTCCCAGACTCAGGAGGCAGAGGCAGGCAGATCTCTGAGTTCCAGGGCAGTGAGAGCTCTACAAAGAAACCCTATCTTGAAAACTGTGTGTGTGTGTGTGTGTGTCCATAAGATCACTCGAACCCAGGAGCTCAAAGTCAGCCTGGGCATCCCAAGACTGTCCCCACAAGAGCAACAAAATTTCTCCAAAGAAATCAAAGAAGCTAAAGGATCAACTCTTTTGAGAAAGATCCCAAAGCTAATGAAGTACTAACTGAGCAGAACATCTAAACTTCCAAAGACATTTCCAGAAATTCTATGTCAATCATATTTTATCCAAATCTTAGCCCCACAGTAGCAATGAAAGCACAAGCTCATACCTACTGTTGCATGAAATTAAGTTACTCCTCATGCACTGCTTATTAACATTTCACTAAAAATACTACAGAGGCTTCTAGAAATCTCTTGGGCTTTCTGACCCACCTCCCAACTCAGCATGCCCCCCTAAAAGAAAACCTTCTAAGCTTTCCTTGATACAAGGCGAGCAAAGAATCGATTTCACTGTACCAGATGCATCCTCCCTCCAGTGTTGCACAGGTAACTATTCCTGTTCTCGGTCTGAGAACATCCACCTACTGGAATTCTATCACAGACTCTCTGAGTATAAGCACTGGAGAAGTTCACACAGTGTCCATTTGCAATACAAATGGCATGCCCATTTGGGTAATGCATTATGTTCCTCCCTTTGTACTGTCCACTGAGATGCTGCTGGCTCTCACTGCAGGGGAAATGGCTGTGAAGCCCACCGCCACGATGGTCATGATTTAAATTATATTGCTCCACATTCCTGGGGATCCGTTCTCCTCTCTGAGGTGGCATGCTCTCAGATGAGTTTTCTCGATGTTCCTGATTATACAGAAAGGTATCCTTGTGGGCTCTGGTCACCATGCCAATCACTTCCTCCTTTGCAAAATCAGAAGGAGGAGTGCTTCTGATGTTTTCTTGCTCCAGCTGTGGCTTGGGCCGCAGCTGTTCCTGAGCTGGTAGTGCTGACTGTTCATGCTGCTCTGCTAAGGTGTCATTCTGCAGGTGGCCACTGAACTGGGAATTCATCATGGTCTTCATTGCACTTTGCATTTCAATTAGCATTCTCTGTTTTTCACGCTTAGGAATCCGGCCAAATCGGACAGCTATGAAAAGAAAGTTAGTTAGCGTATATATTCTAATAAGCTCTGCTTGTACAAAACAATGACACAAAACTAGCTCTGAAAGTCATGACTTCTTGTCATACAAATCAAGAATATCTATATGTCTCAGCCTAAGTTTTTGTAAACATGGGTGTTGATTCAGTAAAGGAAATAGGAAAGAAAAGAAAACTTTCCAAAACAAGGGTAAGAAAAACATGTTGAGTTTTTTTCCTAAGTAAAAAAATCTAAGAAACATGGAAATCAAAGAACTGCAATTTAAAGCATAGCAGCAGCTTTCTAAAGCCAGGCAAACCACACAGCACTCTGGACAATCTCTGTGAGCTCCAGGCCAACTAGTGCTGCACACTGAGATCCTACCTCAAAAAACCTTTTTTTAAAAAAGACTAAAACAGCTAAGAAGACAGTGATGATAATATAGTGCATAATAAATATATGTGTATTATTTTTATGTGTATCAATGTTTTGCCTGCATGTATGTGTGTGTGTGTGTGTGTGTGTGTGTGTGTATGTGTGTGTGTGTATGTGTGTGTATCACATCACATATTGTGCCACAGATGCCAGAAGAAAGCATCAGGGTCCCCTGGAATGGAGTTAGAGGCACTTGTGAACCAGCCACCTTGTAAATACTGGGAACTAAACCTGAATTCTGTACAAGAGCAGTGTGTGCTTTTAATCACTGAGCCATTTTTCTATGTCAAATAAATCCTGCCCTTCATCCCCAGAAAAAGAAAACTTAAAATCATTCAGGAAGAGCTGCAAATAGTAGCATACACATTTTAATCCCAGCACTTGGAAGGCAGAGGCAGGTGGGTCTCTAAGTTCAAGGACAACCTAGTCTACCAAAGTTAGTTGCAGTACAGCCAAGGCTATGCAGAGAAACCCTGTCTTGAAAATCAAAATCATTTAGGAAAAGCTGTGAGTCAGTTTACACGAAGCAACATAAAGGCAGCCATGCAGACGGACAGCCACCATAGAGATGACAGCACTCATCCACCGTTTTGAGTTTAAACCCACAGGAGGGCACAGTGTGCTTTCTGAATCTGTACTTACCAACCAACTAACCCTGGTAACTGCTGACAGCTCAATGATCAACCTCACACTTTGCCAACACTCTGCCCTGGGCACGTACCATCTCGCGACATTCCCACAGACAGACACTTCTTAAAGCGGCATTGCTGGCACCGGTTCCTGTTCATCCTCATGATGGAACAGTTCTCATTCTTCAGGCACTTCTTATACTGGATGTTTTGCTGAATGCTCCTCCGAAAGAAACCCTAAAATAAAGGAAGATTTATCTATCCATGTAAAAATAGCCATGTGAAGTCCTCACAAGAACTATTCCCTTATCAAGCTAGTATATGTGGAGCTAGACCTATGTCAAAGAGAGAAAATCTTGACAAAGAAGTTAACTGGATCCTTACTGGTAGATACAACACTTAACAAACAAAATTCATCTCCCTGTGGAGGCTTCTCTGTGCTGGCCCACAGTCCCTTTTCATAAGCACTCCTGCTGCTAGACTGCAGCAGCAGCCCATGAGCTCTACCTTGAGAGCAAGCTCCAAAACTTTTTTTTTTCTTTTCTTTTTTTTTTTTCCGGAGCTGGGGTGGATCTCAATTAGCCCAAGGTAGCCTTGAACTATTGATCCTCGTCCCTCTCCTCCCAAGTGCTGGGATGACAAGCATGTGCCTCTATATCAAACTTCTGAAACTTAAAAGCTGACAGGTTGATAGCTGAATTCTATCACTAGAACCTTATGTTACAATAGCCGAGCTTGGTTATTTCTGGAACATTCTCTGGTGACACCAACATACCTAGACACACATGACAACCATCCCTGGCCACATGTGAGCAGCACATGTTATAGCACATGCCATTATCCAGCCATGATCCAGGGAAAGAGGGTTCTCAGACTATAAACAACTATCTTTACTACATAAATCGTAAGCACATGCTCTATGCCAGGTCTTCATCTAACCCTAGCCCAGGAAAAACAGAAAACTCAAGAAAAACAACTAAAAAAATCACTTTGGAACATATATCCCCTTAATATAACTGACTACACATGATACATCTTAATTAAATATTGACCAGATATAACACTTTTGCATTTTACTGCTATGATAATATATATTTGGTTTAAATTATGCAAAAGCTAAGAAAAATCCATTTTTAAGAAGGTATGAGGGCATGGTGGTGGAGGCACTTGCCTTGAATAAGGCACTCTGGAGGCAGAGGCATGAGGATCTCTGTGAGTGGATCTCTGCCAGCCTGGGCTAGAGTGAGCTAGCTCCAGGACAGCAAGCACTACCCAAAGAAACCCTGTCTCAAAATAAACAAACAGGGCTAGAGAGATGGCTCAGCGATGAAGAACACCAACTGCTCTTCCAAAGGTCCTGAGTTCAAATCCCAGCAACCACATGGTGACTCTCAACCATCCGTGACAAGATCTGACGCCCTCTTCTGGAGTGTCTGAAGACAGCTACAGTATACTTACATTAAATAAATAAATAAATAAATACATAAATACATAAATAAATAAATAAATCTTTTTAAAACAAACAAACCAAAACAAATAAAAAAGGGTACTGGAATCTATGAGGTAGACCAGGGCAAAGTATTTGCCTAACCTGGTTTCATTCCCAGCACAGCACTGCCCCAAAAGTATGCATTTAGCATGATTTGGTGATACACGCCTGTAATCACAGTAACTTGGAAAGCTGAGGCAGATTTTGAGTCTAAGCCAACCTGGGCTACTTCACAAGACCCTGCCTCAAACAAATACCACCAAGACATTTATCAATTATTTGCATTTCTCGATAGTGATGGAGAGGTGGCTCAGTGGTTAGACGTGCCAGCAGCTCTTCCAGCTCCCCCATGGCAGCTGACAACCCTTTGTAGCTCCTGTTCTAGCAGATCTAGTGCCCTCTTCTAGCCTCCACGGGCACCAGACTCTCAGGTGGAGCACAGACATACAACACGGCAAAACAGGAACACACATTAAAAAGTACGATACTTTTTTTAAAAGAATATATAACACATTTCATTCAAATTGTTGTTTTATTTTCTAGCTGTAAACTGAGAATGAATTTAGCTTTGAAATATTTTATATTTTCTTTAAACATATGTATTAATTATACACACAATTCTTTAAGACAATAGAAAAGAGCTTTGTCTACAAAAAAAAAAAAAAAAAAAAAAAAAAAAAAAAAAACCTCACTAGTCATTAAGAACTCCCGGACTCAACTCATTCAGATCTTTCCCAGAAGAGACTTGCTCTTCCTTATCTTACTCACTCTGCCACACCCTGCCAAACTGAATTCTTACTCTAGCCTACAGTGAGAAGACAGCAAGAACACATGTTGATCTTGTTAACTTTTTGGTAACAGGAAAATAGAGTTGTGTCAGCTTTAAGGGATTCCTGGATGCAGGTGAGGAGGCAGGGCCACCTCAAAGAGGCTACCTAAGATTCTGGTTACAATTACTGGAAATTAACTCTTCCCTGTGTGTTCTAGTTAATGATCTGACTCACTTGTATACTGTTTGTGGTTATTATTTCTTTTTGTTTGTTTTGTGTTTGAGATGAGATCTTGCTAAGTAGCTCAGGCTAGTTTAGCATCAATAATGTTCTTGCTTCAAGCATTATTTCTCAGCACACTACATTTAAGTAAATACTTAGCAATTATTCCCAGTCCACAGTACTGAACAGGATAAGATCTGATATGGTCTACATTCCCCAAAGATCAATCATGTTCTAGAAACTAACACCCAATACACAGTGCTACATGTGTCATGGGTGGTCTGCTTTCTTAAATTGGCTAATGTTAATATGAAAATGAGTTTGTTATGAATAATACATTAGGAACCAGGCATGGTGGTGCATTCCTTTAATCCCAGAAGAGACAGGTAGATCTCTATTGAGTTCTACAGAATAAAACCTAACTCAAATCTTGGTTTATATGCACAGTGCCTATGCCTGTAATCCCAGCCATTGGCAGGAGGCAGGATCACAAACACTAGGTCATCCTCCACTGCCATGCGCAGCAAGTACCAGGTCATCCTCCACTGCTCTACACACCAAGTACCAGGTCATCCTCCACTGCCATGCGCAGCAAGTACCAGGTCATCCTCCACTGCCATGCACAGCAAGTACCAGGTCATCCTCCACTGCCATGCACAGCAAGTACCAGGTCATCCTCCACTGCCCTACACAGCAAGTACCAGGCCATCCTCCACTGCCATGCACAGCAAATACCAGGTCATCCTCCACTGCTCTACACACCAAGTACCAGGCCATCCTCCACTGCCCTACACAGCAAGTACCAGGCCATCCTCCACTGCTCTACACAGCAAGTACCAGGTCATCCTCCACTGCTCTACACAGCATGCACCAGGCCATCCTCCACTGCTCTACACAGCAAGTACCAGGTCATCCTCCACTGCTCTACACAGCAAGTACAAGGTCATCCTCCACTGCTCTACACAGCATGCACCAGGTCATCGTCCACTGCCCTACACAGCAAGTACCAGGTCATCCTCCACTGCCCTACACAGCAAGTACCAGGTCATCCTCCACTGCCCTACACAGCATGCACCAGGTCATCCTCCACTGCCCTACACAGCAAGTACCAGGTCATCCTCCACTGCCCTACACAGCAAGTACCAGGTCATCCTCCACTGCCCTACACAGCAAGTACCAGGTCATCCTCCACTGCCCTACACAGCAAGCACCAGGTCATCCTCCACTGCCCTACACAGCAAGTACCAGGTCATCCTCCACTGCCCTACACAGCAAGTACCAGGTCATCCTCCACTGCTCTACACACCAAGTACCAGGTCATCCTCCACTGCCCTACACAGCAAGCACCAGGTCATCCTCCACTGCTCTACACAGCAAGTACCAGGTCATCCTCCACTGCCATGCACAGCAAGTACCAGGCCATCCTCCACTGCCCTACACAGCAAGTACCAGGTCATCCTCCACTGCTCTACACACCAAGTACCAGGTCATCCTCCACTGCCCTACACAGCATGCACCAGGTCATCCTCCACTGCTCTACACAGCAAGTACCAGGTCATCCTCCACTGCCCTACACAGCAAGCACCAGGTCATCCTCCACTGCCCTATACAGCAAACACCAGGTCATCCTTCACTGCTCTACACAGCAAGCACCAGGTCATCCTCCACTGCCCTACACAGCAAGCACCAAGTCATCCTCCACTGCTCTACACAGCAAGCACCAGGTCATCCTCCACTGCCCTACACAGCAAGCACCAAGTCATCCTCCACTGCTCTACACAGCAAGCACCAGGTCATCCTCCACTGCCCTACACAGCAAGTACCAGGTCATCCTCCACTGCTCTACACAGCAAGTACCAGGTCATCCTCCACTGCTCTACACAACAAGCACCAGGTCATCCTCCACTGCCATGCACAACAAGCACCAGGTCATCCTCCACTGCCCTACACAGCAAGCACCAGGTCATCCTCCACTGCCCTATACAGCAAGTACCAGGTCATCCTCCACTGCTCTACACAGCAAGTACCAGGTCATCCTCCACTGCCCTACACAGCAAGTACCAGGTCATCCTCCACTGCCCTATACAGCATGCACCAGGTCATCTTCCACTGCCCTACACAGCAAGTACCAGGTCATCCTCCACTGCCCTACACAGCAAGCACCAAGTCATCCTCCACTGCTCTACACAACAAGCACCAGGTCATCCTCCACTGCCCTACACAGCATGCACCAGGTCATCCTCCACTGCCCTACACAGCATGCACCAGGTCATCCTCCACTGCCCTACACAGCATGCACCAGGTCATCTTCCACTGCCCTATACAGCAAGTACCAGGTCATCCTCCACTGCTCTACACAACAAGCACCAGGTCATCCTCCACTGCCCTACACAGCAAGCACCAGGTCATCCTCCACTGCCCTATACAGCAAGTACCAGGTCATCCTCCACTGCTCTACACAGCAAGTACCAGGTCATCCTCCACTGCCCTACACAGCAAGTACCAGGTCATCCTCCACTGCCCTATACAGCAAGTACCAGGTCATCCTCCACTGCTCTACACAGCAAGTACCAGGTCATCCTCCACTGCCCTACACAGCAAGCACCAAGTCATCCTCCACTGCTCTACACAACAAGCACCAGGTCATCCTCCACTGCCCTACACAGCATGCACCAGGTCATCCTCCACTGCCCTACACAGCATGCACCAGGTCATCCTCCACTGCCCTACACAGCATGCACCAGGTCATCCTCCACTGCCCTACACAGCAAGTACCAGGTCATCTTCCACTGCCCTACACAGCATGCACCAGGTCATCTTCCACTGCCCTACACAGCAAGTACCAGGTCATCCTCCACTGCCCTACACAGCAAGCACCAAGTCATCCTCCACTGCTCTACACAACAAGCACCAGGTCATCCTCCACTGCCCTACACAGCATGCACCAGGTCATCCTCCACTGCCCTACACAGCATGCACCAGGTCATCCTCCACTGCCCTACACAGCATGCACCAGGTCATCCTCCACTGCCCTACACAGCAAGTACCAGGTCATCTTCCACTGCTCTACACAGCATGCACCAGGTCATCCTCCACTGCCCTACACAGCATGCACCAGGTCATCTTCCACTGTCCTACACAGCATGCACCAGGTCATCCTCCACTGCTCTACACAGCAAGTTCTGGGCTAGCCCTAGACTACCTCAGACTCTGTCTCAAAAGAAAAAAAAAAAGGAACTGCTCCAACACGGCAGTGTGCTGCCCTATCTGTCTGGCTCATACCTGCTTCCTGACATTCAAGGCCTGTGCCTGACTGAAGAGTGAATGAAGCAGAACTGACTGCTCTATACCCTGAGTGAGTAACCTGAGACAGCAAATTTACTTTGACTAGACACTGAAGAGGAACAGCTGATTCCTGCCCCCCTCCCTTCTAAATAAACTGTGGACATCCACAAACCTAACCCACTTTCTCTACTCCCAGAAATAGATTAGTAGTAAGAAATAAAAGCTTTTGTTACCTTACAGCCTTCACAAGCATGAACTCCATAGTGGAATCCTGATGCCACATCCCCACAGACTTTACACAGTAGAACCATGCCACTAAATTCTAGGGCATAAACAGACAGAAAATAAAAAGCTGGAAGAATCACTCAAGTGCTTTTTCCAATTGAATATGTTATCTATTTCAATTTGCAAGTGCTTTGAAACAATACACTTACACACTTGTAGCATGGAAAAAAAAATCTCTTCCTTTCTCCCTCCCCCCCACCCAACAGAGGCCCTTCCCCACACTAGGCTTGTGCGCCAAACTTCAACCCCAGCAATAGCTGGCCTTTTCATTTTTTAACAATCTTAAGCAGATTTTAAGGAAACCTTATAAATTTGTAGTTACCTGATACCAGACATGCAACAAGAGCTTAAAAAAAAATCTAGATAAAAAAATTAAGAATTTAAGCAGAGAAATTAATCAATAGAAAATGCAAAGGGTGGTGATGGCTAAAGAGATGGCTCAATGATTAAGAATACTTTCAGAAGACCAGGGTTTAGCTCTCAGCACCCATGTGATAGCTAACAGCAGCATGGAACTCAGTCCCACCTAATCAGGCCTCCAAGAACACCTCCACACATGGTGCACATATATTTTTCCAGGATCACACATACACACAAATTTAAAAAGCAAGTAAGTAAGTAAATCTTTTCAATAAAAATAAAATGTAAAGAAAGCTGGAGGTATAATTAGTGAAGATTGCTTGCGTAGTGAACATGAGGCCTAAGCTCTATCCCCAGCATCATAAAAGAAAAACTTAGAGGTGCAAAGGTTTTGAGCTATGCTGCTCAAATAAACAAGCGATAGGCAAGCTTCATGCCTTCTCTACCTGCTCTACCCACATTCGCTCAGGTAAGCTGCCTCACTGATCACTGTTTCTAACTCCTGCTTCATGAAAGTAAACCCTTGCCACAACCAGCAAACACTACTACGAGGCAAGGCTCCATACTAGGAGTCCAGCAGAAAGGCCCCTGTGTGTGGTAACGGGAAGAAGAAACACGGTTGGGCTACTGTGATCATTTGAATATGCTTGGGCCAGGGAGTATGGCCTTGTTAGAGTAGGTGTGTCACTGTGAGTGTGAGCTTTAAGACCCTAGTCCAAGCTGCCTGAAAGTTAGTCTTCTCCTAGCAGCCTTCATATGAAGATGCAGAACTCTCAGCTCCTCCTGCATCATGCCTGCCTGGATGCTGCCATGTTCCCACCTTGATGATACTGAACTGAACCTCTGAACCTGTAAGCCAGCCCCAATTAAAAGCTGTCCTTTGCGGGGCGGTGGTGGCGCACGACTGTAATCCCAGCACTCTGGGAGGCAGAGGCAGACAGATTTCTGAGTTCGAGGCCAGCCTGGTCTACAGAGTGAGTTCCAGGACAGCCAGGGCTACACACAGAAACCCTGTCTCAAAAAAAAAACCAAATCCAAAAAAAAAAAAAAGGCTGTCCTTTATAAGACTTGCCTTGGTCATGGTGTCTGTTCACAGCAGTAAAACCCTAAGACAGCTACATAGGCCCACATAACAGCCAGCCCCTGACAGAAACCATGGTTACGAGAGGGAGAATAGAGTAGTGTGGCACTAAGTAACAACCCTTGGACATAAAGGTCATCTGCATTAGTGAGAACAATATAAAATACTAACGGACTTACTTGTCATTCCGCTGTGACTCTTGGTCATGCCAGGAGCACTGGGTTTGCCTGTTTTCACAGGACAATCTGTGCGGTCGCTCTTCAGAACACCATCGATGCTAGAGATATCAGTGTTCTTGGGATTGCCGTTGGCATCACAGTTAGAGCTATTTGGAGAAGACGGGACAGAGGAGGACGAGGACTGGAAACTGTTCTCGGAACCCTCGCTGTGACAAGAGGCAGGGCTGGAGGCGGAGCTGGAGGAACTGATGTAGGCAATCACACCTCCTAGAAAGCAGTGCAAGTGGACAGACACACAATGATGCGAGTATCTGGTTTTTACTCAGGTAAATATACTACTTTACTGAATTGTTAGAAATATCACTAATTTCAGAAACAAAAAGTGATTAACACTATTTTTGTTTACACCAAAAATTCTTTATGTCTCATATTACTCCTTCTACAAAGTCCAAAGTTATGTTAGACCACACTGATCTGACCATGAGAAACCCTTCAGTAGCTTGTCTGTCATAAGCACACACAGACCTAGGGCTTTCCATTTTCTAACTTGAGTCCCTTCCTGGCTCACACCAGCAAATTGCCACAGACAAAATCTGCACTAGTCCTCAGTCTCCCCATTATTCCAGAGCTGGTTTCCTGGCACTTAGCTTAGACACAGGCATTGGGAACAGGGATTTCATTTGGAACAGCAGACAAAGTCTCCCAGTCTTGCTGCTCTGACACTCCCTGAAGACAGGTCTCCCCAGTGAGTCCAGGGTCCACCTCCCTCTAGGACCCACCCATTACTGCACTTGTATACTCATCTCTGTGCAGACGTACTATGTGTCCTTCTAACATAGTTACAGGCCACATTAAAGAGCGGCAGAAGACACACAACTATGCAAGAACAACATTAAGGTAGATGATAACACTATCTACCAGTGTACCTCTCAGTAGGCCCAAAACACAACAGTAAGTTCATTGAAGTAACCTCCACAACCTCTATGCAAACTGGCCTGGCCTCTGCAAAGCTGTAATCTTCTCGGGATGAGAAACAGTGTTTAAAATCATTCTTAGGGTATAATTTTAAACTTCTTCCCTTAAAGAGATAAAGTGCTATAAGACTAACACCAAGGCCAAACATATAATTTCCCCAAATAAGCAATTTTTATTTCCCAGATATTTACCAAATTACCCAGATATTTCCCTTATTTACCAAATAAGTAATCCTCTCCTCTGCCAAGGTCCACTGTGCTTCTACCCCCATCAACAAATTCTCACTGGTTCCTCAATGCACAGTAGAAACAAGATACAATGGTCATCTTTTTCCAGCACTATATGCACCTACCATCTGCCTGCATCCACCTATTTTTCCACTAGCTATAAGCAACCAGCAGTGCTGCAATTCCCAGCACACTTTATAGGGATGAAGCTGACCCCAGCACATTCTTGTACCATCTACTTCTTCCTTTGTGAAGTACGCATTAACTAACAGAGTCCAAGCACTGTGAAATATAAGCGGGAAGCCAGGGGACTCCTGACAATAGTCTAGATGATGGTATACATAAGGAGCTGGAGAATATCAGGTGCAATGGGAGCATTAACTTGAAAATAAAAGCTGTAGAAGATAAAGATGTGGCTCAGTGGTAGTGCACTTCCCTAGAATGGATGAGACCCTGGGTTCAATTCTCAGTACTAATAAAAAAGAAAATTAAAATGTCCTAAAGATAATAGCTCTTGACCCAATTTTTGTAAAGATGGAATCTGTGTTTAAAAATATAAGAGATAGAAGAAGGCTCTACAGGCTCAGGTTTGTGCCACATGTGAGGACAAGACAGAGTTCAGATCTCCAGAACCCAGATAAGAAAACAGGTAGAAAAGGCTAGAGAGATACTTAGTCATTAAGAGCCCTTTCCTCCCTCTTGCTGAGGACCTGAATTCAGTTCCCAGCACCCATCCATATCAGACTGCTCACAATCACCTTTAACTCTAGTTTCAGGAAATCCAAGTCTCTTCTGGGCTCCACAGGGACCCCTGCATACTATAAGTGTACAACTGTACACACACACACATACACACACACACACACAAACACACACACATATATAAAACCAATGCCAGGTGGGCATCACGTCCTGCCTGCACTCACTGTGCATGAGAGGAGACAGTGAATCCCTGGAGTCAGAATAGCCGACACAGTTCAGTAAGAAGACCCGCCTGCCTTAACTATGTAAGGTAGATAGCAATCAAGAGACACAGAGAACATCAGCCTCCAGCCTCCACACACATGTGTTCCTAAGCACATGCCAACACATATATTCAGAAACACACACTGTAAACATACATTCACAAATAGTAGTACTAATAATATAATAATAATAAAAAAAAAGGCATCAGAATTGCAACCACTTCGGTCTATTGTGTTGAAATCAACTATTGGATGTGTATTCAAACACCAATCACTCACATCCATGTTAGAAACCTCTGAGGAGTAAACCACAACCACAGCTCTCAGGGGGAGGAAACAGCATCTCCTTGGCTAGGGAACTTCTCAGTATGTAAAAATTGCACACATTTCACAAGATTTTGTTTTATGTGCCTCAGTTTGTGTTCATGAATATATGCCAAGTATTTGTCAGTGCCCACAGTGTCCAGAAGAAAGCATAAATCAGCTGGAGTTACTAGCAATTATGAACAGCCCAATGTGGGTACTGGGAACACAATCTGGTCCTCTTATACAACAGGATCTGCTCTTAACTACTGAGCCATCTCTCCAGCCTCAACACTTCACTTTTAAAAGCAAAAGTAATAATTTACTAGTCTAGGCATGATGGCACATGCCTGTATTCCCAGTACTTCCCAGACAAGAGGATGAGGAGTTCAAGGTCATCCTCAGGCACATATCAAATTGAGGCCAGATGAGCTTCATGATAACCACTCTCAAACAAATTACATTATATATTGCAAATGCATATGTGCACACACACACTAATGTAGGCAATTCCATCACCATTGTCACCCATTAAGCCCATGTCTGACATCTGTTAAGGCTGGAAGTGTAAATCTGCTCTTCCTGGTCAGGCCCACGCCCCCACATGCTATTTTGTGTGCTCCTCTCATCTGCCCACAGGGCAGCTAGTACCCCACAACTTGGGTTTTTCTTGTAATGTGGTCCCTAGCCAATCATTCTGGACCAGTGGCATCAGTATCTGACTGGGAACTTGTTAGTAATGTACATTCACAAGCCCACACCAGCTCCTCTGCATCAAAAACATGAGGAAGCTAACGTGAGCACTGCAACCTCCTGATATGGAAGGCAGTGGCCAACGTGGCTCTCGCTATCCCTGACTTTAAAGCAAGTGACCTCGGTTAGAAACTGAAAAGATGCTCAGTGGTCAAGAGTGTATACTGTTCTTGCAGAAGACAGGAGTCCAGGTCTCAGCATCCACCTCAGCAGATTGCCACTGCCTTTTAACTCCAACTTAAGAGGGATTCAAGCCCTCATCTGGCCTCTGCGGGCACTCACACTCGCATGCTCTTAAATTTTTTTAAGGCCCAGAGAGATGATGCAGCAGTTAAGAATATTGGCTGCTAAGAGGACTGAAACTTGATTGATTCCCAGCACTGACAAAGATGCTAACAACTGTTTGTAACTCCAGCTCCAGAGAACCCTCTTCTGGCTTCCTCCAGCCCATGGTGCAGCCAAAACACCACACATATAAACAAAGATTTAAGAACCTGGGTATGTATCTTAAGAAGAAAAGCTTTCCAACTTTGAGTTTCTTTTCATCACTAAACTACCCTGTCCTCTTTTTATAACACATGCTTCCCAGTCCTGCCCAAACTGGAGAAAGTAGCCTTAGAAATGGGCACTTCCACAGGATCTTTGTATAGAAGTTTAAAAATGACTACAGTCAGAAAATTCAAACACAAACTGGCAAGTTGAGCATGGTGGGGTATGCCCCTAAGTCCCAGTATTCAAGAGGCAAGGCAGGGGGGATCCTGAGCTACACACGACAACTCTACCTCAAAAGTAAAACAAAACAAGAGAGGGGAGCATTAATTGGCCAGTTACAAAAGTTGGAATCTATTAAACACAACTGACCAATCATCTGAAATGCCATGTGAATTCAATGAGAACCTTGAAGCCTATTCTGTCCAGAGAAAATCACTAATCAGTTGTCTTTAGAAAAAGAGATCTGAAGTGCATATCATAAATTCCAGGGTTAGCAAACTGCTACTATGTTTACAAGTGTCTCTACTCAGAAGAGGATACAAAGAAAAGTATTTTCCCAAGGAGTATCTCACAGCTCTGTGTCTGTAAGAAATATAGCTAATCCAGATTACTTAAAACTAGCCAAAAGCACTGCTTGGGCTATGATAAATTTTAAAACTTCCTTTACAAAAGCTCCAAAATAAAACATAAAATTTCCTAGACTGTTACTAATCCAGCTCATATCTATCTCCAGTCTTTAGGAGGTTCAGGTGCTTGTATTCAACACCTTGAAGTCACTGGGACGCATCCAGAAGCAGCTGCCTTCTCGACCTCTTCTCTAGACACCTATCTACTAACCCTATGGTTAGCAATGTGGAAGTTAAATGTAAACTTCCTAGAAGGTAAAGCTTACTCAGCAGCTCCTCTTGTGAAGAAAGGAGAGTCAAAGTCTTAAGTCCTCAGGCAGTACTAAAGCATCCATAAAGTTACTCAATCTCCAGATCACATTTCAGCCTTCAAACTTCCATTAGCCCATTTGCAAATGAGGAAGCTGGGGCTGAAATACACTGAGTAAGGCGGCAGAACTCCAGTAAGCAGCAGAACCAGGTACAAAAGTCACCAGCCCTCCAATGAGTCAGTATACAAGATCACTCTTACTGAGAAGACCTGAACAAGCAAATTTCTTTCCATCTCCCAACCCTGAGTCATCACTCATAAAACAGAAATATCTGCCAGTAATTTCAAAACTAAAATGAAAGTGTACATAAAACAGGTTATTATTTTTTTTTGTACAGTCTCTGATGACAAAGCAAGAAATGCAATATCCCTGATCCAGCAAATCCCAACACTTCCAGAAACAAGCAGAATGCACTTCTTAGAGCCTTGAGCTAAAATTAACTCAGGCAGCAGTCGTCTCTATTTTTAGCTGGAAGGAGAGTGGGGCTGGGCCAGGTTCCCAGCTAGGGCTTACCCAGGCGTCAACTGGGTAAGTCAGGAGTCAATGCCCTCCTGCAGACTGGGGTCTGCTTTCTTCTCTCCTGGGATTATCCACCCTCCTAGAAAGGAGGCTTTCTATACTTTCCAAATTTAGTCCCTGATTTATTAGTAATTCCTCCTCAGAGGTGTGCCTGTGGGTCTGGGGCTCCAGAGCAGTTTGGTCTCCTTCCTGAAAAGCTTTAAAGGAGAACTGTGAGCGGTGGTGCACGACAGGGCAGAAGGCTGAGGGTCACACATGAGCAGTGAACAGGACAGAGGTCAAGAGGAGCAAAGAACGCACCCACTGCTAAGCAAGTATCCTTAAAAATATAATCATATTTTTAAGTAAGATTACAAAAAGGAGGTCTTACTATGTTAAACTAGCAGTATTTTGGTTTCTATGTAAAACAGGAGAGGAGGGAAGTTAAGAAGTAATCTGGGTCTGGAAAGTAAGCCAGCTTCACTAGCAACAAGGCTAAGAGAGAGAGAACCAGCAGAATGCTGACATCAGGGTCTCTGACCAGGCACCTGACCCTTTTCTCAGCCATACACCTATTCCTTTTATTGAGTGGGTTCACACATTGTTGTCAACCTCACCAGGACAGCTCCCTATATTCTCAACATCCCCTATGTCAGTGGTTCACAACCTTCCTAATGCTGTTCCTTTAATACAGTTCCTCACATTGTGGTGACCCCAACCATAACATTTTTTGTTGCTACAATGTAACTGTAAATTTGCTACTGTTATGAACTATAATGTAAATATCTAATATGCAGGATATCTAATATACGACCCTTGCAGAAGGGTTGTTCAATGAAAGAAACCCTCAGGTTGAGAACCATTAACATTCCTGACAGCATGGCAATGAAGCGGCCTTTGTTGATCCAACTTCTCACTGGGTAAGTTATTTAACTTCAACTTATGTAGCCCTTCAGTTTTAGAATGCTGACAACAGTACCTTCTTTCATGAATTAACATGAGGGAAATATGGCCTGATATAGGGAAATTACTAACAAGACATTGTGATTACTACTCTGCCATCTTTATGCTAGGAGCAAGCTATCAGAATACTGAAAAAGACACCACTCCCTCTCCTCTGCCCAGCCTTTTGCTGTCCTTCCTTCTTTAATGCAGGCCCAGGACTTTTCCAAACTATCTTCTGAGCCCACTCACCCCACTAACTGCTCAAACATTTTCTGCTCCACCCATGACCAGTGCCACTGTTCTGCAGATATTCTCCAACAGCAGTTTCTGCCTGTATATCCCCTCTGATGTTTAGCCATCAAGCTGAAACCTAAGAATACACTGTACAGGAACATCTTCCTAGTTTTTAAAATGTGAGCCAAAGCTGTGGTTGTGAAACGGCTGCAATGAACTCTCTTTTATAAAACACTCTGGAGAATTTAGTATACACAATCACAATCCTGTGATAAAAATGCAGAGTCGATTTCTCATCTGTGAGACAAGCAAGGGGAGTAGAGACGGCATGCCATGAATCAGAGAGCAGTATTATAAATGACCTCTGGTTCAAAGTGTCAACTGATACCACTGAATTTGGCAGAAAGATAATGTTTTACAACACTCAAAAGGAAAGTAAAAGAAATGCTATCAGCTTCATCTGAAAAGTAGGTGGCAGAGACTGTAACACATCAGATGACAGGCCCAAACTCACTGTCAAAGGAACAAGAGGAAACTCAAGACTAAACTGCAAATTTATGTATTTCATATCAGGCAATTTCTGAACAACGGATGAAATCTAACTTCAAATACTTCCCATGAAAAGGTTCTGAGGTGCCTCCAAGGTCCCTGACTCAGCAGAGCAGTATTCAAAAGAGAAAATTGGGAGGGGGGATTAATTTGCAACAGGGTCCAAATCAAAGAACCCAACTTAAACCGTGGAAAACGCCCTACCCTACCACTTCCACAGTAGTCTGCTCACTTCACCATCCCAAAGGGCAGCAGGGGTTAAACTTGTTCAGAAAAACACAAAGCAAGGACCGAGTTAGAACTGAAAATGGGCAGGGGAAAGAAGCAGTCAACAGCCAACCGAGAAAATGTTCACATTTGGTAGCTCCGAAAATCAAGACTAACATTAATAATCATGTCCTCCAAAGGCTCAAATCAGAAAAACCTAACCCACCTGACCCAACTACATTATGAAGTTACAAAGAATCCATGTGAAGGGCAGGATTAGAACAGGCTTAATCTACCAACCTCTAAATTTCGAATGGAAAAAGAGGTTCACCCTTCCCCCCATGAATGATGACTGAATATTTTATATTCGTCAATGACTAAGAAGGACTATAGGTAATCAAAGCAATCATGAAACTATTTTGACCATTGGTCATAAAACATTTGTTAGAACTGGAATGATTTTTAATGTGCAAAGAACTCAAAAAATTCAAAACGAGAACTTCATTTGCTTCAGGTATAAGATCATCACTGGAGTCGACAAAAGCGAGGCCGGGAAGGTGGTATTATATGGCCATGTCTTTGAGGATTCAAAGTCAGTCCTGAAAACAAAAAGGATTGTTTGTTCTTTTGGCATTTTGAGTAAGGACCTCACACTGTAGCCCATGCCTGCAACTTTCTGCGGCCATCTGCCTCAAACTATTGGGCGCGAAGCTAAAGGTTTTTAACGTAAATAAAAGTTTTATGTAAGGTCCTGAAATCCTAGATCGCCAGTCCTAGGATCACAGCGAGCTGCGTGCAGAAAAGCCCTTTCCTTCCATGCTTGAAAGGACTTCTGGGCTAAGTGCCCCTTGAGGCGGACTGCTCTGTACACGCCGTCCATCCGGAGGGTGCTGCTCGACTCCCGCAGGCCTCTGAGCGAGAACGACCCACGCACTCCCTGCATAGCAAGGTCAGCCTAGCCGGGGTCACCCCGGGACGCGCGGGCTGCAGCGCGCACTGCGGCGGGACCCGCGCCTGAACTAGCGGCGGGTGCGCATGCGCAGCCGGCCCCGCAGTGGGCAGCAGCGGGAGACCCGGGGCCGCGGCCACGTCACGGCGGAGGCCCCGGAGGTGGGGCCTCGAGCTGACTATGGGCTCCCCGGCGGCGCCACCCCCACGTGTCCCTCCGGCCCCGGGGAATGTGGGTCACCGCGCGGCCTCACGTGTCTCCGCCCGCCACCGCCCAGCGCGCATTATGTAATGCCGCGTCACTCGCCCGCGCAGCCAACCGGCGCCCGCGCTGCCGAACGTAAACACACCATGCACGTGGCCCGTGCGGCAGGGCCATGTGAGGGGGGCGGCCGGCGCGCGGGGAACCCGGGTGCGGGATCCCAGCAGCCCCACGCGAGACGGACGCACAGACACGCGACCCTGCGCCCCGAGCCTGCCTCCTACTCTTACCTGCGTTCAGTTCCATGGCGCTTGGCAGGGTGCGGCCCTCACCGCGCCGCCCGGGGCTGCAGGCGGTGGGGCTCGCCGGCCCGCCTCATGAGCACCGGGTGCGGGCGGCTCCTGTGGGCCGCACGACACAAGCGCGGTGCAGCGGCTTCCTGTGGCAGTGCTCGGCAGCGGGCACGGCAGCTGACGGGGAGGGCTCCTCGACCATGTGACCCGCGCACACCCCCCTCCTCCGCCGCTGCCAGCGGTACCGTGGCTCCGCCCGCTCCTCCGCTCCTCGACTCTCCCGCTCCTACTCTCGGCTCCGCCCGCTTCCTTTCTGCAGGCTCCGCCCCCAGTGCATGGTCCTGACCTCTCCTTCCAATCCGTGGGCCCACCAGCTCCTCCCTAGACACGCCCTCCCCTTTTTCCTCCTTTCCTCACACTCTTGCTCTGGACTTTCCCTTCGCCCGGCTCCGCCCCCTGTGTGGTTACGCCCCTCCCTCCTTGGACTTGGCCTGTCGACCCCGCCCCCTCCCGAAGCTACTGTTCAAGCCTCGCCCCCTCTGCCAAGCCTGGCCCGGCCCTCCTCCCGGCTCTGGCCCCGCCCACCTCACCTCACCCCTCCCTCCCAGCTCCTCTCGCACCCGTGGTCCCTTGCCTGCAGACCTCAGGCTACGTGCTAGAGGTTGTTTCCTCTCTCCCTTCCCTCCGCGCTCTTCCTAGCACAAACCAATCTGGTCACCTCCGTGGTCCCACGGTTACTGCCGCCAAGCTTTCCAGGACTCTGAGCTTGGCTAGCTTCTGCCCAACGCTCTCAACGCCTAGCTTCCGGGGTCACCGACCCTTTCTTTTCCTGTTGTCCCCTTAGGTGTTTCCATCCAAGCTCATCGCCTAAATAAACCTGTGTTGTGGTGATCCTCACATTCACATTTCCAGCGAAAGCCTCAGCTCCGGATTTCCATATCCATCAGCCGGCTTAGCTACGCCCCTTGCGATTTTAGAACTCATCAAACGTATACTACAGATTGGTGCATTTCACCTTGCATGTAAATTTTCTAGCAAACTGAAAATGGAAACAAATTAGATACGTGCTAAGGTGAGTCTGTGAAGATAGAGTCATTTGAGGCGTGCATTTTGAATGCGCTACAGATGTCGGCACAGATAGGAAAGTAAAATGTAAAGTTTAGGCTTTGGGTATGACCGTTGCAAAATGCAACCCAGTTTGTGCTGAATTATTTTGGCATAGAATGTTGCACCATGTCGTAGGATGGACACGTTTACTTGTGAACATTCCCCCACCTCCCACCAATAGCAATCTTTTCTGTTGGCTAATCAGCCTGAAATCAGCAATTTAAACGTTTCTAACAGGCTTTCTCGCTGCTTTTTATACTCTATTCCATCCTTAGCAAACTGAGCTAATCTACCCTCACAATGCCTCTGCTCTTCTCCACACACACACCCCGGGGGTGGGAGCCATGGGCTGCTGCAACAACTCTGGAGTCAGCTCCAACAGTCTCTTCTCCACAGCAGTTAATTTTGTTGGTTGTTTTTTTTTTCAAGACAGGGTTTCTCTGTGCAGCCCTGGCTGTCCTGGAACTCACTCTGTAGACCAGGCTGGCCTCGAACTCAGAAATCTGCCTGCCTCTGCCTCACAAGTGCTGGGATTAAAGGCTTGTGCCACCACCACCCGGCGTTTTGTTTTTTGTTGTTGTTGTTGTTTTAAGCAGTTATTTTTAAAATAGTAAACAGATCCTATGACTCGGCCTCAACACTGAAAAGCCTCCACGGTCTTCCTCGAATCTACTCAGACTCTAAGGACTGTGCCTGAGTCTCATAAGGCCTCTAACCCAGCTGTCCTCTTCTTCCACGCCTCCGGCCTTAATCATCCCCACGTGATACCAGTGCAAGTTTCCCAGCTTCTATTGCAGTTTTCCTCTGTATATGAAATATCAGCTACCATCTACCTCAAGTAAAATGAGGTTAATGCAGACAGTCTAGAAAGAAAAATCACAAGTGAGTTGTGCTCTTAAAGGGTCTAGTGTAGGATAGCAACCACATGGCATTCGGCATGGCAAAACGACAAGTAGGTGGAAAAGATCACTGGTTGCTAGCCACCATCAGAAAAGAGATTAATCCACTGAGCGCAGAGGACTTAGACGTCAGGGAAGCTCCTTCTGTTCGACACTGTTGCACTCAATACATGTGAATATGTCTGTCCAAAAAACAGGTATGTCTAAGATCAGGAATTATCAGGGTTTTGGCGGTAATGACGTGTCCATGTGCCACTGTGGGGCAGAACGTTGACTGTGGGGCAAATTTCATCTTTGTGGGGACAGAAGGTACATAGGAATTCTTAGAACTTTCCATCGTTTTGCTGTGAAAACAGATAGATGGATAGATGGATAGATAGATAGATGGATGGATAGATAGATAGATAGATAGATGGATGGATAGATAGATGGATAGATAGATAGATGGATAGATAGATAGATAGATAGATAGATAGATAGATATATAGATGGATGGATAGATGGATATATGGATAGATGGATAGATAGATGGATAGACGGATATATGGATAGATGGATAGATAGATAGATAAGTGGATAGATAGATGGATATATGGATATATGGATAGATGGATATATGGATAGATGGATAGATAGATAGATAGATAGATAGATAGATAGACGGATAGATGGATAGATAGATAGATAGATGGATAGATAGATAGACAGATGGATAGATGGATAGATAGATAGATAGGTGGATGGATGGATGGATTGAGGATGGATGGATGGATGGATAGATGGACAGATGGATAGATAGATAGATGGATAGGTGGATAGATAGATAGATAGATGGATGGATAGATAGATAAGATAAGATAGGACATTAAGTCTCAAACCCAGAACAAATGACTAATTGAAGTGCCTATTTAACATTTGAAAATGGACCTGGCCACCAGGTTCTCCCAGCATCCTTCAGTCCCTGCTTGTAACAGGGTATGGCTCGCATACCCTACCCCCTACCACAGTCTCCAGCCCAGAGACTGGGCTTCCCTCCCCCCACCCAGCTGCCCATCCCTGTATAATCCAGCCATTTTGGTTAACCAGCCCCTTATTCTCTGATAGTAACAACCACACACACACACACACTTAAAAAATATATGCAGCCACACACGTTTAAATTTTTAAAATAATCAAAATGGAAAATGGTTCTCAAGAATATAAGCCTGACTCATCAATAATAATATAGCCTGGGCCTGGGCCTCCAGGTTTCTTAAGACTGCAGACTTCCAGCACCAGCACGAGCTGCTCTTCCAGAAGACCTGGGTTTGGTTCCCAGGGCCCACATGAAAGCTTTTCAACATCTGTGACTTCAGTTCCAGGGTGTCTAACACCCTCTTCTGGCCTCTGCATGCACTGCAAGGCTGTGGTACACACATATAAACAGGCAATATCCATACACTAATAAAAATTAAATTGAGAAAGCTGATTCTTTCCACTAGAGGTCTGCAGTTACTATCAGAGACAGAGAACTCCAAACAAGGCCTGTGACTACACGCTACTAGCCACTGGGATCTCATTGGGTGTCTTGATACCACAGAAACAGCATCCATACCAGGTTGTTCCCAGAATGCCAGGCTGGAGCGGGAATTGCTTTTGCCACTGTGCTGTCTTTGCACCAAGCCTCAGCCTCTAAATTCTCAGATTACTTACAACAGGTGTGCGCTTGCTCCATTCACCATGCTGTCTTCTAACTGCAACCTTCTGAGGCATGGTGGCACGTGCCTTTAATCACAGCAGCACTCAATCAAACCTTTGTGAGTTTGAAACCAGCCTGATCTACAAAGTTAGTTCCAGCACAGCCAGACTGCCAGTGCTGTTACACAAAGAAACCCTGCCTGGAAACACCTGAAATAGATTAGATAGATAGATAGACAGACAGACAGACAGACAGACAGACAGGAGATAGATAGACAGACAGACTGACTGACAGGTGGGTATGTAACTCCCAACTTCTGAGACTAAGGCAAGAGACTCTAAGCATTTGATGCTAGCCTGAGAATATGATTAAGATCTTTTTGTTTTTTATTTTCTGAGACAGAATCTCCGGTAGCCCAGGCTGGCCTCTAGATCATTATGCAACTGAAAATGACTTTGCACTTCAGATCCTCCTGCACCCACCTTCCAATTCCTGGAATTATGGGCATAGAACCAGCACAGCAGCCATTAGCTCTGTAATGAACAACAGCAAAAACCAGCAGCTGACAAGTAACTATGGACTTGGACGAAGGGGGGAAGAGCCTAAATATTACTTCTATCACAAGTCCATTCCCAACCCCCATCATTTTTTGATTTGAACATCTGTCTTATATATTTATTTCAGTTGTCCAAAGTCCATTTCTCCCTCTTCCTCTTCCTCCTCCTCTGACTCTTCTTGGTTTTTTGGTTGGTTGGTTGGATGGTTGGGTGGTTTTTCAAGACAAGGTTTCTCTGTAGCCCTGGCTGACCTGGAACTCACTCTGTAGACCAGGCTGGCCTGGAACGCAGAAATCTGCCTGCCTCTGCCTCCCAAGTGCTGGGATTAAAGATGTGTTCTGCTGAGTCTGTTTTTCTTATTTGTAACTAAGGAAACAGTCCAACTGCTTTAAATCATTTTTCACCCATTTTTAGGAAACATTTCCTGATGTTAAGTTATCTCATAATTTAGTGGTTTGCAATAGCAGCATTTAGGATGGGGTGTAGCCCAGTGGTAGAGCACTTACCTAGCAGGAGGAGGTCATGGTTCTGGTTCCATCCCTAGGACAGACAGATCAAAAGCAAACAGACCACTAAAAAGAAAAAGTGGATTAGTTCGGATAGAGGTCCCTTGACTTGCAGCTCGAACTCCTCTGGCAGCCTGGCATCTTCTCTGCCCCTTCCCTCCCCTCTGCCCCTCTCCTCCCCTCTGTCTCTCCCCTCCTTTCATGGCTTCTACAAATGTGTGCTACCTAGGATTCCTTGACACGTGACAGCCTTGAGGTTTCAGGCTGCTGTCAAAGTATTCAGGGCCCCAGGGCAAGTATTCCAGGGTCAGAGCAGAAGCCAAATCACCTTTTCCGAATAAACTTCTTGGCTGACTTCAAGGAGACCACAGCCCACCCAGCTAAGAGGGGACACAGACCTCATTCCTTCATAAAAAAGCTCACATTCTGAACATAACACAGGAAAGAATATTCCTCAACTACCACTGTTCAGACAGCACAGCATTTTGTTGGTGGTGTTTTTTTCAATTTATTTAAAAGATGTGGGATTTTGTTTTGTTTTGTTTTGTTTTGTTTTGTTTTGCTTTGAGACAGGGTCTCACTATGTAGCCTTGGCTGGTCTCCCACTCTGTAGACCCAGTTGGCCATAAACTCAAAAAGATCTGCCTGCTCTGCTTCCCAAATGCTGGGATTAAAGTGCACCACTACATCCAGCTAACCTCTTTATTTTAAGAATGCATTATTTTTCCACTCCAGCCACTGACTCCATTTCAGTGGTTGTTTTTTCTCATTTGGTTCTTCTTGAGGCAGCTTAAGAGGAAGAGCTTCTGTAGGATAAGACTTGGTCTTAGAGATATTTAAGGTTGCTGTATAATAATAAAATGTTTTCCTATTGTGAGTCACTTTTCCTCTGAGGCCAGAAACTGTTTAGCACTTCATCGGGAAACAGCAGGGGGTAAGTGAAAAGATTTACCGCCCTCCCGGCCGGCCGGTGCTCTTTCTTTGGAGAAGCCTCTCTGGGCTAAACTGGTTAACTCTTTGTGAACCAGAAAGAAAGGAAAGGAAAAGAATTAAGATGCTGTGTATACAGGGGCCCTGCCAGAGCCTTACAGATACAGAGGCAGAAGCTAGCAGCCAACCATTGGACTGAGTGTGGGGTTTCCAATGGAGAAGTTGGAGGGCAGACTGGAGGAGTTGAAGAGGTTTGCAGCCCCATATGAACGACCAGGCCGGCCAACCAGACACCCCAGGGCTCCCAGGGCTCCCAGAGACTAAGCCATCAACCAACACATGGTTCCAGGCAAAAGAGTGGCAGAAGAATGCCATCAGTGGGAGGAGAGGTCCTTGGTCCTATGAAGGCTCAATAGATGCCCCAGTGTGGGGAAATCGAGGAGGTGGGTAAGTGGGAGCGTGTTGGGTGGAGGGGCATATTCTTGGAGGCAGGGGGTGGGAGGATGAGTTGGGGGTTTGGGGGGAGGGAGGAAACCAGGAAAGGGGTATAACATTTGAAATGTAAATGAAGAATATGTTCAATTAAAAAAAGATGCTATATAAAAGCAAATATGCACAGACATATACATTCAAACTGGAACCAACCCAGGCATGAGCTATCTCTCCAGTCCCCAGCAGACCATTTTAAAGAATTGCATAAAAGCAATCCACCTTTACTCAAGGACTACACTGTAAGCATCAAAGCCTTATAGGCTACACCTGTCTAGGTAAGCATTCTCATCCTCTCTGATAGACAGCATTTCCCAAAGAGTCATGTAAGGAAGGAAAATGGTTCAGAGAAAGAAATGCAATCAGGGAAGAAGTGAAGCCCACGCTGGCTTATGACTCTGTTCTTCACTCCACACTTCACAGCCTTATGTGTTGAATGACTGGAGTTTTGTGTTGTGGGGTACCCACCCACCAAAGAAGACTGCTCAGACATGGGTGTCTTAGTGTTGTGAAAAAACTCCATGATGGCAGTAATTCCTTTTTTTTTTTAAGATGTATTTATTATTATGTCTAAGTACACTGTAGCTATCTTCAGGAGCACCAGAAAAGGGTGTCAGAACTCTTTACAGAGCTTGTGAGCCACCATGTGGTTGCTAGGATTTGAACTCAGGACCTTCGGAAGAGCAGACAGTGTTCTTAACTGCTGAGCCATCTCTCCAGCCCCACCCCCAGATCGCGGTAATTCTTATAAAGGAATATATTTAATTTGGACTGGCTTAAGTGACTTCAAAGGTATAATATTGTCACCAATGGTGAGAAGCATGGCAGCCTGCAGGTAGACATGGTGCTGAAGAAAGAACTGAGATTTCTGCATCCGAGTCTGCAGGCATCAGAGAGAACACACTGGACCTGGCTTATTTGAAACTCCAAAGTCCACCCCCAGTGGCACACTTCCTCCAACCAGCCTAACCTACTTCAACAAGGTCTCACCTCCTAATCCCTGTCAAGTAATGCCACTTCCTAATGACTAAGCACTCAAATATGAGTCTCTGGTGACCATTCCTATTCAAACTTCCACAATGAGTTTAAGCCAAGAGAAAGTCTTCATTAGCTGGTCAGTGACTGACTGTACTGGAATCCCAGTGTAGCACCAAGTCTTTCTCGGGGTGAGCTTTTAAGAACCAAAATCAAATTCTGAGTTGACATACTTACATTAAGAAAAACAGCCAGAAGCAGAATGACAGAAGCCAAAAAGCAAGGTGGGTACATTTAGAGACTTTCCCAAAACTGTGACCTTGATGGATTCGGTCTTTTTTTCATCTTGGCAGGTGGTGCTGTCTCTGTCTTGAGTTTTACAGCCTGGATAGCACTTCCACCATGGAGTCAGTTGTGCTAAGGTCTAGAGTTCTGTTATTTTCCCCACTGGTCTTAGAGAGTGAGTAAAATTGTAGACTCAGCCTGCTCTAAAGACATGTATATAATTGTCCATAAGATGCAGGGCTCCACTGTTAATCCAGTCAGAATGAGAACTGAAGGCCCAGCCAGGGCTAATAGTAAGAGTAATTAGCCAGGGGAACCAACAGAACAGAGACTGATACCAATTATCTGATTTATGTCCTTGTGTTTTTCTTCCTATCTTTCTCTTCTTTCTTTCTCTTCTTTCTTTTTTTTTTCTTTCTTTTATTGCTCCTGATTGATTAGCACAGAAACAACAGGTTTCTCCCCAAAGCCACACATTGCTCCCCCTTATCTCATGGGGAGCAAGTCTAAGCCTCTCTAATTTTGTAGGATCACAAGGGAATATAACTGTTGTTTTAATTCAGAAACATAAACTTGTAATACCTCTAGGTCTTGATCAACCTGTCTTCTATTAGGTTTTATAAAAAATTTTTATCTCCCATGATAAAGGCTGTTACCACTATATAGGTACACCTGGGGCAGAATGTGTACTAACGTACATAAAGGGGTTTCTTCATTTGGAAAGCATCAGAAGAGATACATTTAGTCAAATCATGGTACATGCCTACTATGTAGTCTCAGGGGGCAAGTAATATTGCTATAGTGCAAAAGAATTAGCCAAAAAGGTAGAACAGCAGGCATCAGAATAAGGGGAAGTTCCTAGATTAAAGATTTTGGATATTAGACAAGTTCCAGCCCCTTGTAAGTCTTCTACATTATTTGTTTCTTACTGTTCCCAGTCACAGTGGGTTTTGTTAGTCAATGGGCTGTCAGTCTGGTTAGTTTCTATCCCTTTGGAGTATGGGGACCAGGGGTCTAAGCGTAACCAGCAATCCTTGTTGATTTCTAGCTGAGATGATTGACTTGAGTGGTAGACTGTGTCAAGAGTAGAAAATAGGGAATCTCTCAGTTTCCTAGACAGCTTGAGGTAGAACCCTGACCCTGGGCATATCAAGTGCATTGCAGGAGCCTTGGCATGGAGATCTTAGGACCCAAAGGTCTGGGGAGCTCAAGGGGTAGTTTAAATGTATTCCTAGAGCCCTTCCTGCAACATAAAGTTCGATTCCCTGGGCTCTTCCTGTTTCTTAAATTCCAAATATTGTTTAAGGAGCCTCAGTTTCACAACTACAATTTTTGCAATGGAAACTCCCTTGTTCCTGGCAAATAGGGACCCAGCCAGAGGGCATGCATGGAACTGTATACTTTGCATTTATATCTCGAGAAATAAACTTCTATTTTTCCCTTTCTTCAATACAACCAGACTGTTAGAGTAGGCATCAGTAAGCAAAGGTCAGGATGGAATGTAGGCTGCTGGTCCTTAGCTACCCCTGTAACTGTCCTTCTTAGATCCCAAGCCTGACGGCGGTGGGCGTCTGACCATGAGTCTGTAGTCTACCAAATGTGAGACCAGAAGGAGGTGGAGGGGCAGGAATCAGCATTTAGTGTCTTGGGGAAATCCAGTCCCAATCCAGACTCAGAGGGAGGTGATGTTGCCCACTATCACCTCCCTCTGAGTCTGTGCACTTGAAAGCAAAGGTGTGTTGCGTTGTCTCACCTCTGCCAGTGTAAGGCTGAAAAACCGCATCTTTCAGGTCCAAGACAGTGTACACCTGTTTCTTTGGAGGATTTAGATTCATGAGAACCAGAGGTCCCAGGTTTCTTCACAGGCAGGGGTATTGTATTCCAGGGGAACTGTCAGTGCTCTAGGGGACTGTCTCTCTCTAAGTCAAGCAGTAGGGACTGCAATGTCCATTTTTGTTTCCAAGGTGGCTGGGTATTGTTCAGTCTGGATAGGAGGGCTGAACTGGTTAGATGAGCAATTACGGAGAGCCTGGAGCATCCAAAGTTTACACCCCAGGAGCCACTGCACTCTTCTCTGCTCCGAGTGGCTCTGAGTGCCCTGCTGTCTCAAGGCCTGGTCTCTGGGGATCTTGCTGGGACCTCCAGAAATGTTGTGTATTATCACCAGAGAAGATTACTCAGGCTTGAGTTTAAACCAATGAAAAATCTTTGTTATCTGGCTGGCAATTAGACTGGGTATCTGGAATTCCAGTGCAGTGCCAAGCCTTTCTCGGGATGAGTTTTTTGTTTGGTTGGTTTTGGTTATCTGTTCCTTATCTCATGTGTTGCATTCCAACCTCAGAATCTCCTCTTTTAGTTCCTCTTCCCACCACTCCTCTCTCCCAGATCCACTGCTCCTATGTTTCTCTTAAGAACATAAAAATAAAGAGCAGGCCTCCCATGGATATCCACCAAACATGTTATAACAAAAAGACTGGGCACAAGTCCTCACCTTAAGGCTGGATGAGGCGATCTGGTAGGCGAAAAAAGTTACCAAGCACCAGCAACAG
Organism: Apodemus sylvaticus; assembly: GCF_947179515.1. Taxonomy (NCBI): domain Eukaryota; kingdom Metazoa; phylum Chordata; class Mammalia; order Rodentia; family Muridae; genus Apodemus; species Apodemus sylvaticus. The sequence goes on from NC_067479.1 coordinate 116,720,340, forward strand.
AGTCTGAGACATCCCCACTCCGTGGCTGCTGCGTCTGCCTCTGGAGCCCCCGGAAGCCCTGCTTAGCTGATTCAGTGGCCATGTTCTCCTGATGTGCTTGGCCTCTCCAGCTCCTGCAATACTTCCTCCACCCCTTCTGCATGGTTCTCCCTAGTGTTTGGCTGTGGGTCTCTGCATCTGCTCCCATCAGTTTCAGGATGCCACCCCTCTAATGACAATTGTTCTATGCACCGATCTATGAGTATAGGGGAATATTATTAGGATTAATTTTTTAATCTCCCAGTAGTATTTGGTTCAATCATGGGTCTCTGAACTGTCCCACCTCTAGTTCCGGTCATCCAGGAAGTGTCAGTTGAGTGCTTTCCCTCTTATGGTGTGGGCCTCAAGTTGAACCAGTCATTGGTTGAATAGTCTCACAGGTTTTGTGCCACCTTTTCCCCAGTACATCTTGCATCCAAGACCAATTGTAGATTGAAAGCTTTGTGGCTGGAATAGTTCCCCCCCCCACCGGAAGTCTTGCCTGGTTAGAGAAAAATAGCAGCTTAGGCTCTGTGTCCCCCATTAGTAGGAGGTTTTTCTGGGGTCAACCCCATAGATTCCTGGGAGTTTCCGTTGCACCAGGTTTCTTTCTCACCTCTGAAATATCTACAAATTCCAGTCGTCTCTTACAGTGTGCTCCCCCTCTCTTCCCTCCCCCACTTCTCTCCTGCTATGTCACCTGCCCCAAGTCCACACACAGAATCTGTTTTCTTTTCCCTTCCCAGGGAGATCTATGCATCCTTCCCTGAGCCGTTCTTGTTATAAGTCTGTGGATTTTAATATGATTACCCTTTACTTAATAGATAATGCCCACTAGTAAATGAGTACACATCATGTCTGTCTTTCTGGATCTGGATTACCTCACTCAGAATGATCTTTTTTAGTTCAATCCATTAGCCTGCAAATTTCATGATATCTGTTTTTTAACAGCTGAATAATATTCACATTGTGTAAATGTACCACATTTTGTTTATTCATTGTTTAGTTGAGGGACATCCAGGTTGTTTCCTGTTTCTAGCTATTATGATTAAAGCTACTAAGAACATAGTGGAGCAAATGTCCTCGTTGTAGGGCAGAACATTCTTTGGCTATATACCTAGGAGTGGTATAGATGGGTCTTAAGGTAGATTTATTCTCAATTTTCTGAGGATCTGCAATATTAATTTCCATAGAGGCTTTATAAGTTTGCACTCCCAATGGAGGAATGTTCATTCCCCCTGCTCCACAGTCTCTCCAGTGTGAGCTGTCACATGAGTCTTTTATCTTAGACTTTTGGACAGCTGTAAGATGGAATCTAAAGTAGTTTTGATTTGCATTTCCCTGCATGACAGATCTTGCGCCTTCTCCTCCTCCTCCTCCTCCCCCCCTCCTCCCCTCCCCCTTCCTCCTCCTTCTTTTTTTTGGGGGGGGCGGGGTTTGGATTTGTTTTTTTCAAGACAAGGTTTCTTTGTGTAGCCCTGGCTGTCCTGGAACTCACTCTGTAGACCAGGGTGGCCTCGAACTCAGAAATCTGCCTGCCTCTGCCTCCCAGAGTGCTGGGATTACAGGCTTGCGCCACCACTGCCCTGCCTTTGCCATCTTCTGATATCTTTTCCAAATTCTTTCTTCAAAGGCTTAAAGTTTTTGTCATACAGGTGTTTCACTATCTTGGTTAGAATTACCCCAAGATATTTTATATTATTTATGGCTATTGTAAATGGTATTATTTCTCTTATTTCTTTCTCAGCCTATTTGTTATTTTTGTAAAGGAGGGATACTTATTTTTTTATAAGTTAACCTAGCCACTTCACTAAAGATGTTTATCAAATGTAGAAGTTCCCTGGTAAAATTCTGGGGTCACATAGGTATATTATATCATCTGCAAATAAAGACACACTGACTTCTCCCTTTCCAATTTGTATCCTGTTGATCTTCTTCAGCTGTCTTCTTGCTCCAGCTAGAATTTCAATTGCTATATTGAATAGACAGGGAGAGTAGGCAGCCTTATCTTGTTCCTGATTTTAGTGAAACTGCTTTGAGTTTCTCTTCATTTAATTTGATGTTGGCTATTAGCTTGCTGTAAATTGCTTTTATTATATTTAAGTATGTCCCTTTCATTCCTTTTTTTAAAAAAAGATTTAATTTATTATATGTAAGTACACTGTAGCTATCTTCAAACACACCAGAAGAGGGCATCAGATCTCATTACAGATGGTTGTGAGCCACCATGTGGTTGCTGGGATTTGAACTCAGGACTTTCGGAAGAGCAGTGAGTGCTCTTAAGCCCTGAGCCATCTCTACAGCCTGCACAGCACCCCCCCCCCTTATTCTTAATCTCTCCAAAACTTTTATCATGAAGGGATGTTGGCTTTTGTCAAAGGTGTTTGGTTGGTTAGTTAGTCGGTTTTGTTTTTGTATTTGTTTGTTACATCTAATGAGATGACCATAGTTTCTTCTTCTTGCAGCTTGTTTATGAATTACATTTACTGATTTCCATATGTTGAGCCATCCCTGAATCCCTCGGATAAAACCTACTTGATCATGATGGATGATCTTCTTGATGTATTCTTGAATTCTGTTTGAGAGAATTTTATTGAGTATCTATGTTCATGAGGGAAATGGGTCTGGAATTCTCTTTCTTTGTTGAATCTTTGTGTGGTTTTGGAATCAGGGTGACTATGGATTCATAAAATGAATTTAGTAATGTTTCTGTTTCAATTTTGTGAAATAATTTCAGAACTATTGGTGTCTGTTCATTTAGTCTGATGGAATTCTGTCTGGCCCTTGCCTTTTTATTCTTTTCTTTTCCTTTCTTTTCTTTTCTCTTCTTTTCTTAGGGGGTGGGAAACTTAATGACTGCAGCTATTTCCTTAAAGGGTAGAGTCTATCTTAATTGTTTATCTGATCTTGATTTAACTTTGGTAAGTGTTATCTATCAAGTGTTAACTATTTCTTTCAGATTTTCCAGTTTTGTGGACTACAAGATTTTGAAGTTTATCCTTACAATTGTCTAGCTTTCCACAGTATCTGTTATTATGTCCCCCTTTTTGTTTCTGATTTTGTTGATTTGGATGTTTTCTCTCTCTCTTTTAATTAGTTTGATTAAAGATTTGTCTGTCATGTTGATTTTCTAAATGAACCAACTCTTTGTTTCATTCATTGAAACATTCTTAGCATTGGTCTCTTTCTATTCCATTGATTTCAGCCCTCAGTTTAATTATTTCCTACTCTCTAATCCTCTTGAGCTATCTTAATTTTTTTTTTTTTTTTGGCCTACTGTATGAGATCTTCCCATTTTATTTTCCTTTCTTCTCTTCTTCTTTCTCTGATCCTCCTCTTCCCTCTCCTTTTCCTCTTCTCCCTCTTCCCTTTTCTCCCTCTCCTCCTCTTCTCTCTGCACCTCTTCTGTGTAGCTCTGGCTGTCCTGGAACTTGCTTTGTAGAACAGGCAAGGACTAAAACTCGAAGAGATCCACCAGCCTCTGCCTCTAGAGTACTGAGATTAAAGGTGTGCACCACCACTGCCCAGCTTCCAAATTCCCATTATGTGGGCACTTAGTGCTATGTTCCACTTCGATATGTTGTCCATTCGTTTTCATTGAATTCTAGGAAGTCTTTAATTCCTTTCTTAATTTCTGTCTTAACTTAGCAGTCATCTGGTAAAGAGTCGCTCAGTTTCCATGAATTTGTAAGGTCTAAATTGTTTCTGCGGTTGAAATCCAATTTTAACGTTTAGCGGTCTGACAAGATGCAAGGGGTTATTTCAACTTTATTGTATATTTGAGACTTGCTTTGTGACTGAGTGTGTGGTCAGTTTTGAACAATGTTCTGTGAGATGCTGAGAAGATGTAGTTTTTGTGTTGTGGTGTGAAATGTCCTGTAAACGTCTGTTAAGTCCGTTTGGTTCATAATGCCTCTTACCTCCAGTATTTCTCTGTTTAGTTTTTGTTTGGATGATCTGTCCACTGCTGAGAGCGGGGTATTAAAGTCTCCCACTATCAATCTGTGAGGGTCAATGTGTGACGTAAGCTTTGGTAATATTTCCTTTATAAATGTGGGTGCCCTTGTATTTGTGGCATAGATGATAGGAATGGAAAGATCATCTTGGTGGATCTTTCCTTTAATGAATATGAAGTGCCCCTTCCTGTTTCTTTTGAATGACTATACCAGCTTGTTTCTTAGGTCTATTTATTTGGACAATCTTTTCCAATCCTTTACTCTGAGGTAATGTCTACCTTTGATATGAGATGTGTTTCCTGTATCCATCAGAAGGATGGATCCTGTTTTCACATCCATTCTGTAAGTCTGTCTTTTTACTGAGGAATTGAGTCCATTGTTATTGACAAATATCAATGACCAATGGCTTCTGATTCCTATTATGTTGTTGTTGATGGTGGTGGTGGTGGTGGTGGTGGTGGTGGTATTATTGCATTTTGCTTCATTTCTTTTGGTTTTGTTGATGGGAGATTATTTATCTCCTGTGTTTTCATGGCTATAGTTAATCTCCTTTGGCTGGAGTTTTCCTTCTAATACCTATTATAGGGCTGGATTTGTGGGTAGATATTGTTTAAATTTGACTTTATCTTGGAATATCTTGTTTCTTCCATCTACGGTGGTTGAAAGTTTTGCTGTGTACAGTAGTCTAACCTGGCATCGGTGGCCTCTTACAGTCTGCAATACATCTTTCCAGGCCCTTCTGGCCTAGAGTCTCTGTTGAGAAGTCAGGTATAATTTATAGGTATTTCTTTATATGTTACTTGGCCTTTTCCCCTTGCAGCTTTTAATATTCTTTCTTTTCAACTTGAAGCAATCCCACTAAAATCAGAGACTAGACAAGGCTGTCCTCTCTCTCCATATCTTTTCAATATAGTACTTGAATTTCTAGCTAGAGCAATTAGACAACATAAAGAGGTCAAGGGGATACAAATTGGAAAGGAAGAAGTCAAATTATCACTATTTGCAGATGACATGATAGTTTACTTAAGTGACCTGAAAACCTCCACTAGAGAACTCCTACAGCTGATAAACAACTTCAGCAAAGTGGCAGGTTATAAAATCAACTCAAGCAAATCAGTTGCCTTCCTATACTCAAAGGATAAGCAGGCTGAGAAAGAAGTTAGGGAAACGACACCCTTCACAATAGCCACAAACAATATAAAGTATCTTGGTGTGACTCTAACCAAACAAGTGAAAGATCTATATGACAAGAACTTCAGGTCTCTGAAGAAGGAAATCAAAGAAGACCTCAGAAAATGGAAAAATCTGCCATGCTCTTGGATCGGCAGGATTAATATAGTTAAAATGGCCATCTTGCCAAAAGCAATCAACAGATTCAATGCAATCCCCATCAAAATCCCAACTCAGTTCTTCACAGAGTTAGAAAAAGCAATTCTCAAATTCATCTGGAATAACAAAAAACCCAGGATAGCTAAAACTATTCTCAACAACAAAAGAAATTCTGGGGGAATCAGTATCCCTGACTTCAAGCAATACTACAGAGCAATAGTATTAAAAACTTCATGGTATTGGCACAGTGACAGACAAGTGGACCAATGGAATAGAATTGAAGACCCAGAAATGAACCCACACACCTACGGTCACTTGATCTTCAACAAAGGAGCCAAAAACATCCAGTGGAAAAAAGATAGCCTTTTCAACAAATGGTGCTGGTTCAATTGGAGGTCAGCATGCAGAAGAATGCGAATTGATCCATTCTTATCTCCTTGTACTAAACTTCACTCCAAGTGGATCAAGGACCTCCATGTAAAACCAGACACACTGAAACTAATAGAAAAGAAACTGGGGAAGACCCTAGAGGACATGGGCACGGGGGAAAAGTTCCTGAACAGATCACCAATAGCTTATGCTCTAAGATCAAGAATTGACAAATGGGACCTCATAAAATTACAAAGTTTCTGTAAGGCAAAGGACACTATTAAAAGGACAAAACGGCAACCATCAAATTGGGAAAGGATATTCACCAACCCTACATCTGATAGAGGGCTAATATCCAATATATACAAGGAACTCAAGAAGTTAGACCCCAGGGAACCAAATAACCCTATTAAAAAATGGGGCACAGAGCTAAACAAAGAATTTTCACCTGAAGAAATTCGGATGGCCGAGAGGCACCTTAAGAAGTGCTCAACATCATTAATCATTAGGGAAATGCAAATCAAAACAACTCTGAGATTTCACCTTATACCAGTCACAATGGCTAAGGTCAAAAACTCAGGAGACAGCAGGTGTTGGCGAGGATGTGGAGAAAGAGGAATACTCCTCCACTGCTGGTGGGGCTGTAAGATGGTACAACCACTTTGGAAATCAGTCTGGCAGTTCCTCAGAAAACTGGACATGACACTTCCGGAGGACCCTGCTATACCTCTCCTGGGCATATACCTAAAGGATTCCCCGGCATGCAATAAGGACACATGCTCCATTATATTCATAGCAGCCTTATTTACAATAGCCAGAAGCTGGAAAGAACCCAGATGCCCCTCAAAGGAGGAATGGATACAGAAAATATGGTATATTTACACAATGGAATACTACTCAGCAATTAGAAACAATGAATTCACAAAATTTTTAGGCAAATGGTTTGATCTGGAAAATATCATCCTAAGTGAGGTAACCCAGTCACAAAAGAATACACATGGAATGTAATCTCTGATAAGTGGATATTAATTAGCCCAGAAGCCCTGAATACCCAAGGCACAAATCACATAACAAACGACTCCTATGAGGAAGTATGGAGAAGGTCCTGATCCTGGAAAGGATTGATCTAGCATTGGAGGGGAATATAAGGACAGAGAAAAAAAGGAGGGAGGTGATTGGAGAATGGATGGAGAGAAGAAGGTTTATGGGACATATGGGGAGGGAGGGGATCCGGGAAAGGGGAAATCATTTGGAATGTAAACAAAGAATATAGAAAATAAAAATATATATAAAAAATTCTTTCTTTTCTCTGTATGTTTAGTGCTTTGATTATTATGCAGCAAGGGAACTTTCTTTTCTGGCTCAGTCTATTTGGTATTGTGTAAGCTTCTTGTACATTTATGGGCATTTCCCTCTTTAGGTTAGAAAAGTTTACTATGATATTGTTAAAAGTATTTTCTGGGCCTTTTGAGCTGGTAATCTTCTTCTTGTTCTATTATTCTTAGGTTTGGTCTTTTCATAGTGTCCCAAATTTCCTGGATGTTTTGTCAGGAAGTTTTTAGAGTTAACATTTTTTGATCTATGTATCAATTATCTTTAGTGCCTGAAGTTCTCTCTTCCATCTCCTGTATTCTGTTGGTGATGCTGCATCTGTAGTTCCTGTTCACTTACCTAGATTTTCTCTCTCCAGAATTCCTTCAGTTTGTGGGGTCTTTTTCCCCCTTCTATTTCTAATTTCAGGTCTTGAAGAGGTTTATTTATTTCCTTCAACTGTTTGTTTGTTTGTTTTTTCTTGGCTTTCTCTAAGGTTTAGAGTTCATACTCTATAGAGTTGAGAGTTAGCAAATATTTCAGATAAAAACCCAGTTCTTTGTATTCTGAGACATCCTCTTCTGGACACCTTAGGCACCTATATTCATGTGCAAGTACAGCTCACACACACACACACACACACACACACACACACACACACAGACACACACACACAAAAATTAAAAGTAAAATCTGGAGACATAGTTTAGAGCTTAAGAGCACTGGCTACAGCCGGGCGGTGGTGGTGCACACCTGTAATCCCAGCACTCTGGGAGGCAGAGGCAGGTGGATTTCTGAGTTCAAGGCCAGCTTGGTCTACAGAGTGAGTTCCAGGACAGCCAGGGCTATACAGAGAAACCCTGTCTCAAAAAAAATAAAATCCCCCCCCAAAAAAAACCAAAAAAAAAAAAAAAGCACTGGCTACGTTTCCAGAAGATCTGGGTTCAATTTGCAGCACCCAGATAGTGCTTAATAGCCATCTGTAACTCCAATTCTTGAATATCAGACACCATCTTCTGGTTTTCCCTGGCACTGTCTACATTTTTATGTAGGCAAAACATACGTATACATAAAAATAATAAATACATCTTTAAAATTTTTAAAATAAAATATTTAAAGATTATTTTATAAAAATATAAGATAACCCTTAATAAAAATAATCACCTAGATAAGATACTCCATGGTGTGGGGATAGTCACTGTCCAATCCAAAAATGCATTTCTCCGAGGTCTAGGACCCACCTTCCCTTCTGTTAGGCTGTGAAATAGGCTCCACAGCCATGGCTGACCTGGGGCTCACTATGTAGACCAGGCTAACCTCAACGTTATGGCTGACCTGGGGCTCACTATGTAGACCAGGCTAACCTCAACGTTATGGCTGACCTGGGGCTCACTATGTAGACCAGGCTAGCCTCAACATTATGGCTATTCCCTTGGCTCTGCCTCCTCGGCACTCAGATTATAGGTATTAGAGATTTGTGTTGTCAGGCCACTAAGTTTTTGGTAGTGAGCTAAAGCAGCAATAGCAAACAAGTGGAGACAGCACAAAGTCCCAGCGGCCAAAAGGAAAAGAGAAGCCAGGTTCCTCGTTAGCTTATGGGCTGGGCTGTGAGGAAAGCTGCCACGATCTGTGTGCTCTGGGCCATTGCTCTGTGTGTGCAAACTACATGTTAGCACTGGGGAATCTCTCAGGTTGCTTTAAAGGTACAAAGAGAAGATGGGCGAATTGGATCGGAGGGTCCTACTGAACAACCTCACTCACCATCCCTTAAGCTATTGTCTATAGATTAAAAACAAACCTGTTAGCTCAGTGGGGGCATCTCTGGGACAACTTGGAAACCTGGGATGGGGGTGTTCCTGGGTGGATGGGGGGGGCTTCTGGAAGGATATGGGGGTGACCCTAGCTGAGAATCCTAGCAGTGGGAGGTATAGAGGCTCAAGTGGACACCTCCTGTAGCCAGGCAGGACTTCCAGTGGAGGGAGAGGGACACCAATCCACCCACAAAACCTTTAACCCAAAATGTGTTCTGCCTACAAGCTGTGCGGGGATAAAGATGGAGCAAAGGCTGAGATAATGGCCGAGCAAGGTTTGGCCTAACTTGAGGCCTACCCTGTGGGAGACAGCCAACCCCTGACACTATTAATGGTCGTCTTCCATGTTTGCAGATAGGAACCCAACATAACTGTCACCTGAGAGGCTTCACCCAGCAGCGGATGGAAACAGATGCAGAGTTACGCGAAGTCAGGGAGTCTGGTGGAAGAGTGGGGGGAGGACTGAGGGAGCTTGAGGGGTCAAGGGCACCTCAAGAAAGGGCACCACCCAGGCCTACAGTTAACCTGGGTCCACAGGGCTTGAGACCAAACCACCAAGCAAAGAGCACGCTAGGGCTGGACCTAGGCTCCTTACACATATGTAGCAGATGTTCATCTTGGTTTTCATGTGGATCCCCTAACAATCGGAGCAGGTGTGTCTCTGACTCAGTTTCTGTTGCCTGCCTTTGGATCCTTTTCCAAAGCTAGGCTGCCTTGTCTAGCCTCAGTGAGAGGATTCACTTAGTTCTGCTGCGACTTGATGTGCCAGGGAGGGTTGGTACCTATGTGTTTGGAGGGGGTGGGGGCTCGTCTTCTTTACGGAGAATGGGAGGAGGAGTGGGGGAAGGAGAGTGAGAGAGTGAGACTGGAAAAAGAGGAGGGTTTATTAAATGAATAGGTATATTAAAATGAATAACTTAGCCGGGCAGTGGTGGCGCACGCCTGTAATCCCAGCACTTGGGAGGCAGAGACAGGCAGATTTCTGAGTTCGAGGCCAGCCTGGTCTACAGAGTAAGTTCCAGGACAGCCAGGGCTACACAGAGAAACCCTGCCTCAAAACAAACAAACAAACAAACAAAAAAAAAAACAAAAAAAAAATGAAAAACACCTGTTAGTTAGCAACTCTTCTAACATAACCTGAAAGAATTTTATTTTTTTAATGGGCATCACAACATGTCTCCAGAGGTTGTTTTTTGTTTTGTTTTGTTTTTTAAAGATTTATTCATTTATTATATGTAAGTACACTGTAGCTGTCTTCAAACACTCCAGGAGAGGGTGTCAGATCTTGCTACAGATGGTTGTGAGCTACCATGTGGTTGTCAGGATTTGAACTCAGGACTTTTGGAAGATTAGTCAATGTTCTTTTTTTTTTGGTTTTTTTTTGGATTTGGTTTTGTCGAGACAGGGTTTCTGTGTGTAGCCCTGGCTGTCCTGGAACTCACTCTGTAGACCAGGCTGGCCTTGAACTCAGAAATCCCCCTGCCTCTGCCTCCCAGAGTGCTGGGATTGAAGGCGTGCGTCACCACCGCCTGGCTTAGTCAATGCTCTTAATCACTGAGCCATTTCTCCAGCCCCCAAGAATTTTATTTTTATAAGAGAGCAAGAATGGAAGCATTGGGTCAGCAAGGTGGTCCAGTGGGTAAAGGGTTCAGCTTGACACCAAGGCTAACCACTTGATTTTGGTCCCCAGGACCCATAAGGCAGAAGGAGAGAACAGACTTCTGCGAGTTTTCTTCTGAGCTTCTTGCAACCCGTGGTACACCTTTCCCCCAGCAGGCATTATTTTTAAAAAATTAAAAAGATGGGGTTGGAGAGATGGCTCAGTGGTTAAAAGCTGGTACTTCCTAAGGTCCTGAGTTCAATTCCCAGCAATGGCATGGTGGCTCACAACCATCTGTAATGGGGATCCGATGCCCTCTTCTGGTGTGTCTTAAGACAGCGACAGTGTATTCACATACGTGAAATAAATAAATCTTTTTAAAAAACTAAAAAGATAAGAGAATGGATGCTTTTATTGAAGGAGGAAAATTACTCTAAAGGTTTTATTTTTCTCAGAAAGAGCCAAGCTATGAATAATCACCGCTGTGATTAACACTAATTCTTGCAATATTGTTGCTTGTAGGTCAACCAGATCCCTTTCTGCTTTATAAATTGAGCTGGAACTGCTCCTGCTGCCCCAGGAGTGCTGGCTGCCTGCCCAGAAGTGCCAGCTCTGTACATGCTCAGTGCACAACGAGCCCATGCAGGGCTGAACTCAGCACAAATGAAAGTTCAGACGTTTGCAATAAAAACAAAACAGCCAAGGAGCTACAAGACGCGGATATCACCCAAGGAACCAGACAATTCTTTTAATTGGCCAAAGACCCACTATCAGAGGAAATGGTGACATAGACCACCATTGGTCTTCACCACCAGAGACCATCAGGGTGCTTCACGCTCAGCCTCAGCTCGTTGGAGGGGTGCGTTTGGGGTGAGGAAAAGGAGACACTCTAGTTTTCTGTGTGAGAAAATAAAGTGTTTCTACATACAGATGATGAAAGGGTTCCCCAAACAGTATTATTAGTTTTGGGGTACACAAGTATTCATTGGGGTAGCTACTGTGTATGTATGAAGATGTTTGCAACTTTTTCTTGTCATTAGTAAGCCGGATCTCATGATATAGCCCACACGGGTCTGGAATTTGGGATCCTCCTGCCTCAGCCTCCTGAGTTGCTAGAATTACAGGGCTGCACTACTAAGCTAGAAGCATTTCAAGCTGTTTATCAGTATCCACCAGCTTCTACTCACTGGACGTTAGGAGCAAAACATCCATCCAGTGTGAGAGACAAAAATATCTGCAAATATTGCCAAATGTCCCCGAGTGACAATCCCTTTATCCCTCTGAGATCTACAGGCTTAACAGTTGGGACAGTTTGTTGGAGTGTCTGCGGAGATGAAATGGTAGATGTAGAAGTCAGCAGAACAATAGAGAACTCTATTTTCATTTTTTTCCCAATAAATCACCACAAAATACAGGTTTATGAGACCACAGTCCTTGTAGGCTGGGCTGGGAGGGCGCTCCAAGGCACATCTTGTTGGACTAGAATCCAGATATGGGCAGGACTGTTTCCTGTGGAAGCCTCCGTGTGTGACCCTGCGGTCGGACCCTGGCTGTCTGCAAAGCTGGTACTGATGGGCTGAGTCCTCACCACAGTGCCATCACTCGGGCCGTCTGCCTGCTCTCCACTTACAAGGCCCTTACCATCACATTAGGCCATGAAAAATTTCCCAAGTCAAAGTCAAATGACAGAAACCTTTATCCTGTTTATTTTGTAACCCCACATGTCCATGGGTTTCAGGTTCTTGATTGTGAACAAATTTAAGGGGACTATGACTGCCTTAGTAACTGACCTATTGCTGTAGACACCATGACCAGGCAACTTAAAGAAGTCATTTAATTTGAGGAGCTTGATTAGTTTCAGAAGGTACATGGCCATCAGAGTGGGTCACATGGTGACAGGCAGACAGGAGGGCGTGGTTCTGGAGCAACAGCAAGACTCTGCCTAAGCTAAAAATACAGAAAACTAAGCATTAACAAGTTAGAGAACTATTATATTGGAAAATGGGAAGAATATTGACATTTTCATCATATCAATGATGGGTGTGTTACCAGTGATGAGTTGACTGTTAACAGATTTGGCCTACAGATTAGAACTAGGGATCAAGAAATACGGATCTTAAATGATTTTCTTCTCTAAATGCTTTATTTAACCGCTGAGCCACTTCTCCACTCCCAACGAGGACTGCTTTTTGCATTTTCCTTTCTAATGAGTGAGATGCTCTTTAGGTTAGCTAACAATTAATCTCTGGACCCAAGGGGTATGCTCATTCCACCACAGAATTCTAGTGATTAGATAATGCATAATTTCATTACCAGTTGGTCTGAGACCAGCACTGCCAATAATGCAGTTTCTTTATAGAACAAGGAGAGTTGCAAGCAAGTTAGTTCAGGTGTTTCTAGAGTGCCAATTAAATAATGATTTAATTTTGAAGGGATGGGGTGCTCTTACTGTGATTTGAAGCTATGTATGTCAGGTACATCTCCAAAAGCAGGCTTTTTCCATCCTTCCTCCCCACCTACTGCCACCCCCCACACCCATCCACCCCACTCCCCCATCCCCCAGACAGGTTTTCTCTGTATAGTCCTGGCTATCTTGTAACTCACTCTGTAGACCAGGCAGGTTGACATCCAACTCAGAGATCCACTTGCTTCCACCGTGAGTGCTGAGATTAAGGGCATGCACCATACTCAGCAGCAGCAGCATGCTTTGAGGGCTTTAGCAAGCCTAAGGCATAGACCAACTATACTATCTTGGGAGTAAATTTGTTGCCATGTGTTTTTCTGGGGGCATGGTAAACTACTGAGCCAGGGTATTGTTACATAGTCCAGGCTGGGCTGGAATCCATAGCAATCTTGTTTCAGTCTCCCAAATGGGCATTATAGATGCACACTAGGACTAGTGTAAGAGTTATTTTTAAAGGAAGCAGTGTTTCCTACTAACCCTTTATTTGCAGTGTACATCTGTGAAAAAAATTGCACAATTGTCAGACCTCATTGCAGACCAATAATTAGTCTAACTGGCCAGCCTTCCTAATACTGGACCAAGCTTCTAAAAATTAGCAAAGGACTTAATATGTATAATATGCTACCATTTGAAAAATAAGACGTTTTAATATCTTCTGAACCAGGTGTGATGATACATGTAATCCCACCAATACTGAACTGCTGCTAATTTGAGGCCAGTTTGGGACCCATAGGAAGGTAGTCTCAATAGCAGAGTATTTCATAGTAGTAGTATTAGTAGCAGTGGGCAGTATTTGCCAGGTACACACAAGGTACTAGATTCCATCCCTAGGATCATGAAAACCTGGTAAGGTAGCAGATGTGGTGGTAAACACTTGCATTTCTATTTGCACAAGGTGGAATGCCAGTTTAAGGTCTGTTGCTGTCTCAAAATCTAAATAAAACTCATTACACCTATTGCCTTCAGGACAATTAACCTGAAAAGCATATTCCCGAGAGTAAAGGTTTGTACCCAGGAAAGGGACCTTTTTTTTGGAGACAGGATATCTGTGTAGCCCTGGAACTCATTCTGTAGATCAGACTGGCCTAGAGCTCAGATTCATTGGCCTCTGCTGAGATTAAAATTGTATGCCACACACCACCTGAAGGCAGACTTAATGCAATGCCTACAACCCACAGCCTTTTTTAAGACAGACACTGTACTGCTGATTCTCCTGACTACCTCCCAAGTGTGAAGGTAAAAAGTATGTATACTATCCTGAGCTATATTGTGTGGTTTTGAGTACACCACTTAATTATATTCTTTATTGATAAAATGGGGAACAGCATACATATCTATTCTAAGTTGAGATCATGTATCATGAAAGCTAGGTATGCTTGTAACCTCAGCACTGAAGGCCAACCTGAGTTGTGTTGATGGATGCCTGTTATGATCCCTGAATCTACAAGGGAAGGCAGGTTAAAGGCAGGCTCAGCTGTGTGAAACTGATCATTTGCTATGGACTCTTAACTTCCAGCACAAAAGGGCCAGGATCAATTTAACAGGACTCCCCTAACTGCTGTGTAGACTGATCTCTAAGGTAGCAAGGACAATGGCACGCTTCTGTGACCACTGACTGACTGGCTTTAGCAGGAAATCTTAGCAGTGCTAAGGAGTGAATGGAGTCACAGTGCCCAGCCCAGGCAGTTTCCTAATTAGGATACTTGTTCTCCCATGTTTGCCATTAAGCTATCTTTTTCAAGTTCATTTGCTTTAACATAAAAGATAACATAAGGTCCACTTGTTTAACAGACATTTATTACTTCCGTTGAACAACCTCTATACAGTTCCTTGTTTTGTTGAATATAAAAGACTTAGGTCTCAGGACTCAAGTCTAGTATTTTCTGGAAATCAAATCCTTTTAAAATCTCCACAGGAAAAAATTTAATAAAAGCAATTAGATTGTGATACCAAGCCAGCTGTTCAGAGATAATACTATTCTTTTTTTTTTCTTGGAGACAGGGTTTCTCTGTGTAGCTCTGGCTGTCTGTCCTGGAACTCACTCTGTAGACCAGGCTGGGCCTCAGTATCCGCCTCAGCCTCGGAAATCCGCCTGCCTCTGCTTCCCAAGTGCTGGGATTAAAGGCGTGCACCACCACCACCCGGCTAATACTATTCCACACTCAAAAAAATCACTGTGGGAAACAACCTCAAGGCCCAGCACAAATAGAAATAAAACATGGTAGTATGTGTGCCCTTTGTGAAATGTGATGAAAGTCAAAGCAGTTACCAGCAGCTACTTAGGGGTAGATTTGTTAACAATGAAAACACAGTACCAAAATTTATTTTTCTTACCCAAGAAAGACTGACTAGAAGCTCACCCACTTTTGGTTTTTCTCTATTGTAGGCAGTCCTGGAACTCAAGATCCCCTGCCTCCGCACACACCAGCTGCTAGAAAAGCTTAATCACAACTTATATTTGCTTGGTTGATAATAACTTACAACCATAGTTACTAGCTTATAAATCCTAATGGAAATAATCTGCCCTAAGTAAGCCCTACTCCAATGTTCAATCTTCATCAGCTTCAAACCCATACTCTAGATCCAACAGAACATGAAACCTCTCCCAACTTACCTGGTCTTCTGAAAATAGAATTAGATTCAATTTTCAAAATGTGGGTTATAATTGATTTCACCTTTCTATGCATATTCACAAAACAGGTTTGAAACCTCCACCTACACATTTCTAAGCAAAATCCAACTCGCTTCTATCACATGCACCAAACACATCTGGGCTAGTTTCAGGACTCCTTTACAGGTAGGACACCACTTGGCACAAACACTATACACTCAATCCCCTAAGCAGACAAAGCACAGCACATCAGAAACAAGATACATCATCACCTGCAGTTTCCAATTATTGCACTTTAACTTCTTTCTATACGTTCACAAAGCACTCATGACAATCTGTAATTTTAACAAATAACACCTCTAAGCAGAAATGACTGTCCTAAATTGTTTATTGGATATGAATTATACAAATATCACATGTATCAGCGGTAACGGTGGAGCTGGAGAGTATTGCGCCTTCTCCAGGCTGCACGGCGAGAACCACCAATAGTGTGGTGGAACTTGTGGCCTTTTCCGAGGCCACGGCTCTTTCGGCCAGCAGATGTCAGCCCACGCATCTCTCTGTGCTTGTGGACTGGTTTGGTGATCCACTGGGTGTCAGGATTTCTTCTGATAGCTTTATGGAATGGATCAATGAGGATAACCTCAAAAAATTTATATGTGGAATCTTCACCAACCCAGTAGGAATTTAGGACTCTCAAAGCCCCACAATGGCGTCCAGCTCTCTCCTAAAACAGGGGGAAAGACCAGTCAGTTTCCTGTACTACATATAGCAGTAAATAGACAAAAATCCTTCCAACTCTGGGTCATAAAAATGAGACTGAAGCAGGCCAGGTCCCCACACACCCTAAGAATTAAAGAGCAGCTTAAATGGCAGACACGTAGACAGAAACATCATTTCTTATTCTCCCTAACACCAGGCAGGAGCTGTCCCAGTCCCCTTCAGTAAGAGATTAAGCTCTTAATCCTATACATAATTCAACGGAAAAAAAAGTAACAGACACACACTATTAGCAAAGTAAACAAAACAGGAGAATGGCTCAAAATTTTACTGCCTCTCAAAGAGCACAGGTTCTGTACAACTAGTTCTGAAGTCCAGAAACCAAAACACCTATGTAAGCACCAGAACAGTAACAAAGAGTGAATATTGATTGTGATTGCTCTTTGCCAAGATTAAGTAGAAAATTCCTCCATCCCCACCTTATGCCGAGTGAAACTCCACTGTGTTCCTCCATTTCTTCTTAGCCCACCATCCCAAATGGGTTGTCAAGACAACTGATACTCCCTACCACTTACCTCAGCAACAGACTGAAGGCTTCGGGCAAATTTCAGCTGGTTGACACCATGGTGGACAGGCTTGCCGTAAGTTGCACCCTTAGGAACAGGGCGTTTGCGACCACCACGGCGTACACGAATTCTGTAAATGACATAGCCTACACAAAACAAAATATCCGACCACCAACGTTAGACTGTTAAGACTTTCCAATGCTTCCTTTTAATTACAAAGGTAGATGAACTATGTAGACTAAAGTATATCTGTAACCTTTATATCACATTTAGAACAACTAAATTAACCAGCATTTTTTTTGGCGGGGAGGAATTCCAAACTGATGCCCGCCGGCTTTTCTAAAAGTATTATAGATCACCCACATCGAGACCTCACGCACCTTGCTTAGCCTTGTACCCCAGTCTTCGTGCTTTATCGGGCCGGGTGGGGCGGGGAGCCCTGTGCAGCGCGGAGAGCTGGCGGTATTGCCAGCAGCGGACCCTCAGAAGAAAGCGCATCACGTCGGACTGCTTCTTCCTCCATAGCTCCTGGATGTACTTGTATGCACCCATCTTGGCTCACCTTTGAGAGGAAGAAGCAAATCGAAAAGAGCGCTCGCTGTCAATAGCACCGACTACAGCCCGTCCATCCGCCTGGCGCCCCACCGTCCGCCGGGAATGAGAAGGGCTCTGCACAGGCGGGACTGACTACCCCAGGCTCGGGGAGGCCAGGACCGCAACAGGGCTGTAACCGCCACCGTGAGCAAGGCCGGGAGAGCTTCGTCCCACCACCCGGGCGGCGTGATGAGAGGCAGGCCGCGGCCAGGCTTCCACCCCAAGCCTCCTTCAGTCCCGGGCCCAGCTCGGATCCTGCCGCCATCGCGTCTCTCAAGCCTCCCGAATGGCGGCGTATCCGCGCCCTCTCTACCCTGTATCCTAACGAGGCGCTCCTGCGAGGCAGAAGCACCGAGACCGCAGCGTATCCCGGGTCGGATGGCCGAAGACTAGCGCGATTCCCGACGGATAGAAACGCAAATACCGCACAGCCGCCCTACCTGATGGCTGCCGCCAGAGGAAAGGAAGAAGCCTTTCTCCCACAATCCCTTTTGTGGCTCCTCCCCCAACCTTCGGGCCCCTCCTTCCGGTGGGGAAGGGTGGCCGCACGGTGCCTCTTGGGGCTTGTAGTCCGGACTACAGCCTGGTGGGCGGAGTTAGGCTGGCAAAGCCCGCCGCTTCCGGTTGCTCTCCCCCTAGCTCTCTGCTGGGCTCCTGAGCTGGTGAAGCTGCAGGAGGTGAGAGGCGGTGAGTTCGTGCGTGTCACGGGCAAGGGGCCCGAGGAAGCAGGCCGGGGACGGGTTCCAGAGGGGCGTCTTCGGACCGCGGTGCCCTGCGTGCCACTGTCTCACTGCCCTGCAGTGTCAGGTTGGTGTCGCCGCCGGCGCCTCGCTTCGTGATCCCGGGGCACAGTGGCCGCTAGGCGGCCGTGGCGTGGGCGTAGGCGAAGCGGCCGCACTCGTGGACCTCGCGCGTTTCCTTGAGGCCCGCGGGGAACTTGGGACTTGCGCGAACCAGGCTAGCGGGTGGACTGTGGCGCCCTTCCCCCTCTGGCTTTTCCTGTAGTGGATGGGAGCCCCGAGGTGCTAATGTCAGCCTGGGGGGACTTTATTTTATAGATGCTTTTAGGATAGCAAATTCTTCATTTGCCAAGACCTGTTCCAGGAAGAAATGCCCAGATTGCTGGCATTCTGCCCTGCGTTCTTTATTGAGAAATAATGGTTTATTGGAGTTTTTGCAGCTCCAGAATTTTCTTTACTGTCGTGCGGTTTTAATAAACTCTACGCTTGTTTGTGGCCAAGGTTGGGAATTATGATTACCTTTTTCATCAATCGGTGACTCTGCTCATCTTTTAGAATAAATGATAGCTTTAGCATTTTAAGAGTCCTCACCTGCCCTATTTAAAAATCCATGGATATATCGCTTAATAAGTGCGGAGCTCAGTCTCAGCTGTTGGCAATGCAGCGCAAACAACCCACACTTTGAGGGAGTGGAGGGGTATTGAGTGGTACAATGACAGTTGTCCCAGGAGGAGTGAGGGGTCATTAACTGACTCTACTCTTTTAAGCACATCTAGTGGAGCTTGCAAGTTAGGATGGAGTGCAGGATATGATTTTTCTTTTAGAACAGTCTTCAATAAATTTTAAGGTTTATTTTTAGTTTGTGTGTTTATTTATGTGTGTATACTTGGATGTATGTTTGTGCACCACCTTTGTACCTGGGGCCCACTGAGGTAGGTGGAAGTGATTGGAAGCGTCCATGTAGGTGCTGGGAACTGAACCCTGGGGGCTTTGCAAGGGCTGCCAGTGTTCTAACTGCTGAGCCTCTCTTCAGCCCCCTGGATGAGGTTTTCTGAGAAAATAATGCTGAAGAATAAATTACAAGTCTGTGGGTGCAGTTCAGTGGTAGTGTGTCTAAAGGTTTCATTGATGTGAAGAGACACCATGACCAGGGCAACTTTTATAAAGGAAAACATTTAATTTGGGGCTGGCTTACAGTTTCAGAGGTTTAGTCCATTGTCATAGCAGGAACCATGGTAGCGTGCAGGCAGACATGGTGCTGGAGAAGGAGCTGAGCGCTCTACATCTTGATCTGCAGGCAGCAGAGAGAGATGCGCCTCACTGGGCATAGCTTGAGCACAGTAGATCTCAAAATGATCTCTCCCACCCCACAGTGAGACCCTTCCTCCATCAGGGCCGTACCTCCTAATAGCATCACTTCCTTTAGGTAAAGGATTGAAACACATGAGTCTGTGGGGGCCATACTTATTCAAAGCACCACAATGTCCTTAGCAGTTAGGAATCAGAAACTAAACCTCAAGGTTTTAAGTTGGGGGTAGGGATGGCTTCGTGGAAGGGTTAAATGACAAGACAGAAGAATACCAGGACTGAAGGGACTCTGACCAGCTTGAGTGTGTTGAGTGTGGCAATGGCCGAAGGATTTGCCTTTCTCTCCCATTCCCTCTGCCTTTCTAAAAACCATTAGATTCCATTTCTAAAGCTAGCCACCAAGGTCTGTTCCCTTATTTGGCCACTTCCTTCTTCTGAGGCTCTCAAGACTATCAAGGTCCAGCTATCAAAGTATTGAAGTCAAAAGCCCTTTTTAGCTCACATCATTAACTTGTCCAATTAAAATTAAACACCTCATCATAATACTGGATTACCCCTTGTACCTTTATAAACCACCATTTGCCTGTGAGGTATGTCCAACTCCTTAAATCCAGAGGCAGTCCTTTGACCCTTCAGGACAGATACCCCTCCTCCCTCTCCCTTGTTCCCTACCCCTTCTCCCTCATCCTCTATCTCCTGCCTTTGCCTATTTCCTGCCCTCTGTCCCTCTGGGGAAAAGAAATCTTTGTGTGAGAACTTGGTCTTGGGGGTCCAACAGACAAATATAGCAAGCAGTGTTCTGGAATCAAATCTAAGGAGAAAAGAAACTACTGAATGATTCTGAGAATGAAAGTTAGAAAAATGGAATAGAGAGATTAATGAGGTTATGTTTCCTTAGCAGCAATTACTTTTTTTTTTTTTTTTTTTTGTTGTTGTTTTTGAGACAGGGTTTCTCTGTGTAGCTCTGGCTGTCCTGGAACTCACTCTGTAGACCAGGCTAGCCTTGAACTTAGAAATCTGCCTACCTCCTGCCTCCCAAGTGCTGGGATTAAAGGCGTGTGCCACCACCACCTTGCTAGTACTCTTAACTGCTGAGCCATCTCTCCAGCCCTAGCAATTACATTTTAAAATTTAATTTTCAGAGATAAAATTTCCTCTTTCATTTTGCTATGTAGCTTTAACTGTCCTGGCAACTTGAATGTAGACTAGGCTAGCCTCAAACCTGCAGAGACCCTCTGAGCTCCCTCAGGTGAGGAGGTTAATGGCTCAAATAAAACACCATTTTACAGTTTGTAGATCAGAAGCATCACTAGGTTAAAAGGCCCTCTGCATCCCTGGCTTCTTCATGTTTCAGTCAGTCAGTCCCTCTCCTCTAAAACCTGCCTCATAAATACACTTGTGCTTAGGTCCCCAGCCCAGCCTTGAGCTCTGTAGATCAAGGTTAATTCACTTATCAACTTGACTATATCTGGAATGAGCTACAGGATGAATGTCCAGAAATGAGGACATAGCTGTGATCCAGATCTTGAGGCTGGAAGACACAGGCTTTTGATCCAGATCTTGACCTGGTATGACATATGATCAGGATCGTGAGACCTAGTGGCCATGAAAAGCTTAGGCCCAGGCAAGGTGGTATATACCTTTAATTCCAGGAGACAGAGGCAAGCAGATCTCTGAGTTCAGGTCCAGCCTGGGACAGAGCAAGTTCCAAATAAAGAGTTTAGGTCCAGGTGTAGTGGCGCGCACCTTTAGCCTGGGCCACACCTTCTTCCGAGGCCTGCATAAGGACGCTGGAAGAAGGCAGACTCACTCCTCCACCCTCTTGCACTTACCTACCAGCACACCTGTTGGAGTCTACTTCACGATTCCAGATTCCACCGTAAGCAAAGGACCAGGTGAAACACCCACCCTCGTGGGACTGAGCAACTACTAGATTCTTGGACTTTGAATTCACAGCTGTCCATAGTTGGGTTAGTTGGACTGCAAGACTGTAAATCATTCCTATAATTTCCCTTAATCCATAGAGACATTCTGTAAGTTCTGACTCAAGAAAACACTAATATACACACAAAAGTTCTTTTAAAGTAAGTTCTCAAAATAAGTTTCCAGGGTTAATTTGGGAGCATCTTTGGAAGACCCTTTTTGTGGGGAACTGGAGAGATGGCTTATTGGTTTAGAGCACTGGCTACTCTTCCAGGGTCCTCTGGTTTCAGTACCCACATGACAGTTCATGACTCTTTTAACCCTGGGGCCTAGGGGGTATTGGGGGCACTGGTGTAGGTGCTGGGAATTGAACTTAGGACCTGCAAGAGGAGCTTTTTCTGTTTTTGCCTCCCAAGTGCTGGAATTAAAGGCTGTGCTACCGTGCCTGTTTCCGTTTGACTATGTGTGCATGCATGCATGTGGGTGCATGGGCCCACACACAAGCATTAGTGTTTTGCCTGTATCTCTGCGTAAGTGTGTTGGAAACCCTGGAACAGACAGTTGTGACCTACCATGTGGGTGCTGGTAATTGAACCTGGGTCCTCTGAAAGAGCAGCTGGTGTTCTTAACCCCTGAGCCATCTCTCCAGCTCCACCATTTGACACTCTCCCACACATAGGGTTTCTCTGTGTATCAGCCCTAGCTGTCTTTTGTAAACCAGGCTGGCCTCAAATTTTCAGAGATCTTGCCTTTGCCCTTTGAGTGCTGGTATTAAACACATTTTAACATTTTTGTTGTCTTTAGGAACCATTTTTCTTTTTACCTTAGCTGTTGATATCTTGTCTTCTGGAAAAACAAAAGCCTTAAGAAAAATGTTACTTTACTCATGGTAATCCTCCTGCCTCAGCACTTTTCTAGCATGCTGTATTATAGGAAGGAGCAAGCCATGCCTAGAGATGAACATCCAAGCCAGTCTCGAATCCACTGTGCACGGAGCTGAGGCAGATCCTCCTCTGCCTTCTGAGTACTGGGGTTATACGTCCACTTGGGCGTTTTTTACAATCTATTGCAGATGATCTCTGTGGCAATATATAAGGAACCTCTAACAGTGATCTAAGTGTGGTAAGATGACCTTACTCTGTACTGGAGTTCCCCCTGTATTACTGGTTCAACATAACCTCTAAGGGAAAGGACTTACTTCAAAGCCCCCATTCTCTCCACAGTGCGTCCTTGGAGAAGATGGGCAAGGGTTGCAAGGTTGTCGTGTGTGGGTTGCTGTCTGTTGGGAAAACTGCAATTTTGGAGCAACTCCTTTATGGGAACCACACTGTTGGTAAGATTCTTAGTTTCTTTCTGGATTCTGAAGCTGGTGGAAGGGGCTTGTGGCTCATGCTGACTGGTATAAAAGAGTAAGCAGAAGGAATTGGGGTTCTGTGGCATTCAGCAGTGTTTGCTAAATGTTCTATGCATGCCAGAAACAAACCCATAGACATAAGTCATATGAAAATGGGGTCCTGTGTACCTGCATCGAATGGGGCTCTGGGAATCATAGGGTCTCTGAGGTAGCAGCATCAGGTGACAATAGTCTTCAGCATAGCATGCTGCTGCTGTTGGTCAGGCTTAAACATGAAGAAATGGCTGTTTGCTTCAGTATGACCTAATTTGTAAATTGGGATTATCTCATTTGTTTATTCCTTCCATGAGTACGCTGTTCCATCTTCTCTGTATCACATTGCATGTGATGGTGCTTTGCCGAGCTCAGAGGTGAAGAAGATGGTGTTTTGCCTTTCATGAGGTCATGATTTTGGAAAAGAAGATACACAGGTTAAAAATGAACTGAAGTTTATGTAAGAGATTAGTAAATACCGATGTACAGAGCTTTTCTTTCTGGCAGATACACACTTTATCTTTTATAAGCCATTTTGGTGACCTTTCTTTCTTTCTGTAGACCAAACTGACCTGGAACTCAGAGATCGCCTGCCTCTGCCTCCCGAGTGCTGGAAATGAAGGCATTTGCCACCTCCACCGCTGACACCGCCTGACTAAGAAATACTTTTTTAAAATTAAAGAAAATTATTGTATGCTTGGGTGGGGAAAGGGCATGAATAAAGATTAAAGGGTAGGGCCTGGAGAAATGGCTCAGTGGTTAAGAGCACTGACTACTCTTCCAGGTCTTGAGTTCAATTTCCAGCAACCACATGGTGGCTCACAGCCATCTGTAATGGGATCTGATGCTCTCTTGTGGTGTGTCTGAAGACAGCTACAGTGAGTTCAGACTTAAAACAAGATATGGGATGGAGAGATGGCTCAGTGGTTAAATCACTGACTGCTCTTCTGCAGGTCCTGAGTTCAAATTCTAGCAACCACAAGGTGGCTCACAACCATCCATAACGAGATCTGATGTCCTCTTCTGGAGTGATTGAAGACAGCTACAGTGTACTCACACATAATAAATACATCTTAAAAAGAAAAGAAAAAAAGATACTTTGGGATGAATAACTACTTTTCATTTTGAAGAAATTAGTAGGCATGTGGCCATTATGTGTGGTGCAGGGAACCAAGGAAGCCAGCCTTGGAGGCATGGGAGATAGGGAATAACCGACCCTGGTTCCTTTTTAATGCAGGGATGGAAGACTGTGAAACGCTAGAAGACGTGTACATGGCCTCTGTGGAGACAGACCGTGGGGTGAAGGAGCAGCTGCACTTGTACGACACCCGAGGCCTGCAGGAAGGCGTGGAGCTGCCAAAACATTATTTCTCCTTTGCTGATGGCTTTGTTCTTGTGTACAGTGTGAATAACCTGGAGTCCTTTCAAAGAGTGGAGCTTCTGAAGAAAGAGATTGATAAGTTCAAAGACAAAAAGGAGGTACGTGGCTGTTTAGCTACCGGGTGTGAAGTCTGATGCCGTCAGAGTGCTAATGTGCATTCTATATAGTTTACACATTTAAAGCTGTTCAGTGATACAGGCGGTATCTGCGAACAGTGTGCATGACTGGCCAGGCCCATGAAGCAAGGCGCTTGCTCTCTGTCTCTTGCTGGGTTTTACTCTGAACAAGGAATGCTTTCCTAGCTCACATACTGTATAGCTCAGTCATGTGGGAATCCACATACACACACCCCTCTACCTACCTACAAGCATAGTGAGTCAGCACCAGCCTCTCCCTGTTTGCCGCTTTTCCTGCTGTTTGGAATTCACTAAGCTCAGTCAGCAACCTGGGAGCCATACAGCACCCCTGTTAATAGTCTGCTAGATTCTTACATTTTATTTGTTTGCTTTGATTTTGGAGACAGAATTTTTCTGGCTGTCCTGGAACTTGTTTTGTAGACCAGGCTGGCCTCAAACTCACAGAGATCTGCCTGCCTCTGCCTCCCAAGTTCTAGGATTAAAGGCGTGCACCACCATGCCTGGCTGATTGGCCATCTTTTAAAAAAAATGTTAAAGACGTATTTTAAATTATGTATACGTGGGGAGGTGGGAGGAATTATATGCTCATGAGTGCAGGTGCCTGTGGAGGCCAGGAGACCAGAAGAGCCCTGTTGTCATGTTTGTCACTTCTGAGGGTCCCCATGCACACCTCCCATCCCAGCGATCTCGGCCAGCCGAGTCCTAGGGCTCCACACTTACTAGGTAAGCTCTCTACTTCCCCAACTTGTCTTTGGATAAGGTTTAACTAAGTTGCCCAGGCTGGCCTTGAACTTGCAATCTTCCTGCTTCAAACTCCAGAGCAGCTGTGAGTTAGTTTACTGTTTTCTTTTCCTCAGTATCATTTACTTAAAAGTAGTTTGCTAAATGGAAGAGCATGACTTACCCTGTTTTTGTGTAAACTGTTATTGATGATTACCATTGTCTTTTTGTTGTCCAGGTGGCAATCGTTGTGTTAGGAAACAAACTGGACCTTTCTGAGCAGAGGCAAGTGGATGCTGATGTGGCACAACAGTGGGCAAGAAGTGAGAAAGTGAGGCTGTGGGAGGTGACAGTGACAGACCGGAGGACACTGATTGAGCCCTTCACCTTACTGGCCAGCAAGCTTTCCCAGCCCCAGAGCAAATCCAGCTTCCCTTTGCCGGGGAGGAAGAACAAAGGCAACTCCAATTCGGAAACCTGAGCCCAGCCTCAGGTCTGCAGCCGAGGCTGAGTTAGCGCCACTGCTGGCCTGCATGGAACCCCTATGCGGTAATTTAGTGCACTTTATAATTAAGTTACTGGGCTAGTTTACTGCTGCTGGACATTATTTTGTCTTTATTTGAAACCTGTTCTTAAAATCAAGTTTATTTATTCTGTACTTATCAATAACAGCAAAATAAAAGTTTAGAGAGTGTGCAGTATGCCCTGGGAACTCTTCCAGCCGTCAGGAACTCTAGACTCATTGTCATTTTATGCAAATGTCTTAGTGTGTCTGTAAGTCATTACTGTGTGTGTGGAGTGGCTTTCTCCTTCATCCTCTCATGAATTTCAGGGGTGGAACCTTACCCACTGAGTCATCTTAACAAGCCCAGACTCTGTTTTACAAAAGTTGATTGATTACTCAGGGCTAAGATCTAAGATCGATGCTCTTGGGAAGAGCCGGGTCAAATTTCTAGCATGGCTCACAACCACCCAAACAGATTCTATGGGCTTCAGTGTCCTTTCTTGGCCTCTTCAGATGCTGCATGCACTTAGTGCTCATATATACATGCAGGGAAATCACCCATACACAGAGAATAATACCTAATTTTTTTTAAAGTTAATTTTCTAGGATTATAAAGCTTGGCAATTGCTTTGTCTACCTAAATTGTCCCAATAACAACAATTTGGATCTCTGAGTTAAATTCTCGTTTCACAGAAGCTTTGATGAACAGAACAAAAGTGGTGGTTTTGCTTTGCTCTATTAAGATCTTAGGGTTAGGACGAGGAGCTTTTATATTCAAAACCCTGTTTTTTTTCTATAAGCTAGGCCTGTGTGGATGATAAAAAGAAATTCTAGAGGGTCTTTTGAAAATGGCCTCTGAAATGGCTAGGCTGAAGAACGGGGAAACATCCTTTTTCTTCTTCTTTTTTTTTTGTTGTTGTTTTTTTTCCGAGACAGGTTTCTCTGTGTAGCTCTGGTTGTTCTGGAACTCACTTTGTAGACCAGGCTGACCTCGAACTTAGAAATCCACCTGCCTCTGCCTCCCAGTGCTGGGAGGCATTAAAGACTTGCACTACCACTGCCCGGCCCTTTTTCTTCTAATAACCTTGTCATATACAATAAAATGTCAGAAATAGTGTTACCATTAGTTTTACATATTAAACTGAATTTACAATTTATTTTATGGACAACCTTACCAAGATCTAAGCAGTATTGGTTATTGTATTAAAAAAGATTGCCAGCCTTATACGAAGAACTAGGAAATAAGCTGGTTGGTATTTTCTTTTTCTTTGTTTTTCAAGACAGGGTTTCTCTGTGTAGCCCTGGCTGTCCTGGAACTCACTCTGTAGACCAGGCTGGCCTCGAACTCAGAAATCTGCCTGCCTCTGCCTCCCAAGTGCTGGGATTACAGGTGTGTGCCACCACTGCCCGGCTAGCTGGTTGGTATTTTCAGCTGTAAATCATCTTTAACCATTTAACTGAAAAGCAAACTATGAAACAGGGTATAATAAGGAATGCACTAAGACAAGTGAGGAATGGAATCTTTGATGCAATACCTTTGTGGCTGGCGCAGCTCAGTGAGTTCAAGCCAAGGACGACTATACCGTAAACCAGCATGTCCTGGGTCAATCCCCCCCCCCCCCCTTTTAGACAGGGTCTCATGTAGCCCAGGCTGGTCTCAGACCCAGTGTGTGGCTGAGTATGACCTTGAACACTAATCCTCTGGCATCCCCCACCCCTGGGATGAAGGTGTGTGCTACTGTGCTCAGCGTTTACCTGCATGAGTCGGAGCAAGGGACAGCAGCACCCCACTCCCGAGTCGTGGAACCTGCTCTGCCCGGGGAGCACTAGCTTACCAGGGTGGCACGCGTCTCTCACGAGTGCCATGTGCAGATCAGAAAATGCTTTGAGAAACAGACATTGGAGTCCATCTTCGAAGCTTAGCTGGCTTACACTGTTTATTGTTTTTAAGATAGCTCCAGGAGACTTGAGAGATGGCTCAGAGGTTAAGAGTACTGACTGCTCTTCCAGAGGTCCTGAGTTCAATTCCCAGCAACCACATGGTGGCTCACAAACATCTGTAAAAGGATCCAATGCCCTCTTCTGGTGTCTGAAGACAGCTACAGTGTACTCATATACATAAGATAAATAAGTCATAAAAGACGAAATGTGCTGTGTAATTACCAGTCCTGGCATACGTAAGTAATGAGTATTCCTTAACCTGCTTTGAGAAGCAAAGACTGCAGAGAGAAAATGAACACAGCAGGTCAGTAGTTGTTCTTAATATTGTTTATTAGTACAGTAACAAATGCAGACATAAGAAGTCTAAATCAACCAATCGACTGAACAGTTCCTATTCCACACTTACAGTTAACAGCTTAAGGTATTTCACTACAGGTTTCCACAAATCCTGATTCAACCCTTGAAGTAATTTGCATATAAAATAAAATACATTAACTACAGGTTTCCTACTTGGTGTCTGTAGCCTGGTATCCATTTTATATATATGAGGTAACAAACTCATCTTTGAAAACTGGTTAAATACCATTGTTTCCTTCTAAGAAGGAAAAACAAATTCCAATTTTTCTGAACAAGAAAATAGGACTTTACATAAATGGCCATGTATGTAACCTATACAAATGTAAGCTGATTTTGAAAGTACAGTAGACTACAATCAATGGAACACAAGTGTCTACACATGCTTCTTTCCTGTTGTACTAAAAGTCAGCTAATCTTGCAAAGTGACAGCTCTAAAAGTCGCTATTACCGGTTTGCCTACTGTAGCAAGATACCTTAAGTTACAACAAAATCCTGGGAAGTAAGACTGAATAATATCTGTTATAGAAATACCCTACTCTTTACCAGCTCCCACCCCCACCCTTTCAAAATCATAAGCAGCTCTCTCTGTGACAGACAAATCATGTAAGAACTGAAAACCCAGTTTATGTAGCGTATCTCTTGGTCCACTGCCTGGCCATTCTGTCGTGTTCTGCTCTGTTGGTCATATACTGAGTGGCAATACTCCCCACCAAAGGGTCAGCTGGAAGAAAAACATGTAGATTACTTTGGAGAAAGAAAATCAGACACTTTGGATATAAACACACAGCAGTTATCACCATGCCCATGTCTGAAACACTCATTGTCAGAAGATGTTTTCTTCTAATTTTTTTTTTTTTGGTTTTTTTTTGGATTTGGTTTTTTTCGAGAAAGGGTTTCCCTGTGTAGCCCTGGCTATCCTGGAACTCACTCTGTAGACCAGGCTGGCCTTGAACTCAGAGATCCGCCTGCCTCTGCCTCCCAGAGGGCTTGGATTACAGGTGTGCACCACCACCACCCAGATTCTTCTAATTTTTAAAAGCAGTTTTTAAAAAGGTTTATTTTCTGTGTCTGGGTACTCTGTCTACAGGTTATGGATGTAGGCCCCTAGTGGGTGCTGGAAGCTGAACCCTGGGAGCCCAACCCGGGTCCTCTGCAAGAACAATTACTCTTCAGCTGGGCTATTGTTACAGCCCCTCTTCTAATCTTCTGAGAAGGTGGGAAGAGTGGCTTGGCTTTCGTATTCCAGTTTAGTTCTCCCAACAAGTGCCACTCTTTGTTCTTCGTGTGTATGACCCAACTCAGGAGTCTGGGGTATTTAAGGCTCCTGGACCAACTTTGTTCAGCCAATTAGAGTTGTGGGTGTTGGGAAGTCTCTGTGGCTGGTACAACTGGCAACATCCAGTGTATAATGTATGCGTAGAAAAGGCCAAAAACAGCTGGGCGGTGTAATCCCAGCACTCGGGGAGGCAGAGGCAGGCGGATTTTCTGAGTTCAAGGTCAGCCTGATCTACAGAGTGAGTTCCAGGACAGCCAGGGTTATACAGAGAAACCCTGTCTCAAAAAAAAAAAAAAAATCCAAAAAAGAAAAGGCCAAAACCCAGACCTCCAACTAAATGTGTTTCTCTGAAAATGGAATGCCTAATTAAATTTGTATATTTAAGCAGAAAAATAATTTCTTTTTTAAAATAATTAGTCCCAATAAGATTACAATTCTGAAATCACCAAGTATTTGGCAGAAAGCAAACTCTGAAGTGAGCACTGGCTGTGGGCAAACCTGGCTGCAGAGCCGCACCCACTGTAGTAATGAGCCCAGAGTGGCTGCATTGTCTAACTAGTACACTAAACACTTGATTAAATGTCCTTTCATGGTCTTAGCTTATGTGGAAAACAAGTACTTTTTCATTTAGTAAGAAATACAGTGCTGATGGCCATTAACCTTACCAGGATTGCAGTCTGTAAGGAGCGAGCAGATGGAGAGGAGGACTTTTGAGATGGTCAGTGCCGGGCTCCAGTTGTCTTTCAGTATGTCCAAGCAAATAACTCCTTGGCTATTAATATTACAGTGATAAATTCTTGTACGAAATGTAACCTAAAAATAAGGCAGTTGTCAAGCACCATTCAAGTAGCAGGCATTATGACATTTCAGGTGACTGACAGGTCAGCGGGTAGACGCTGCTCAAGTGGGGCACACTCGATCCTCCATCTCATTTTACAGCAGCGCCCATTGCCAAAGGCAAAGTCCATTACTTCTTTACAGTTTTTCTTTTCTTGATCAGGCTAGCCTGGTACCATGGATCCCACACTAGCTGCAAACTTTTGATCCTCCTGCCTGCTTCTGTTTCCAGAAAGTAGGATAACATATGTGCTAATAGTAACATCTGGCTTAATTTTAATGTTTTAAATATGACTATGTCTAAGTTTGGATTGTTGGTTGTTTGCTGACCTCTTGTGTTAGCTGGAAGTAATACACTGCTTTGGAGTGTGCATCAAATCTAACAAGCTAGACCACAAATAGCACAGTTTTAAGCACTTACCCCTAGAAATGCCTATTGCCAGCTGAGGAGCCAGCCCAATCCACAATCATCACATTCTCTTAAAACTAGAAAACACTGCAGAGCAGGAAGCTGAGCTCTGTGATCCACACAGCAGATCTAGACTGTGCCGCAGCGCACACAGCTCTGACTAGCATGGAGTGACTGTGTAAGGAGGCCTCATGAGGGCAGCACACACAGCAGGAAGAGTCTAAACTTGATCTCTGAGAAGTTAAATGTCAGCAGACATAGGAGATTCCTTACCTTTGGAGGCTTGAAGGGATACTCTGGTGTAAAAGTAATATCAAGGAAGAATACTCCACCTTCATACACAGAGCCTGGAGGACCCAGAATGGTTGATCTCCACTCATAGATGTTGTCACCTTTGGGACCAGCACTGTGAAATAACACAGGAGCAGATAAAGACATGGTGACATTGTATCAGAGAAGGAAAAACCCTCCCCTTATCCTTCTGGTTGAATGCTGGGTTCTCTTCATAACAAATGTGGTCGTGAGCTGTGACAAGAACACACCAGAGCCTCCTAAACACACTAGCCAAGACAGGGTACTTTCCTCAGATGTGTGGAGACAGCAGCAATTAAAGGCTCAGGTCTTACAAGATAAGCTGCTTACTATTATGATTCAAAGAAACTCAGGACAAATCGCAGTACCTGTGGCTTCTCCAAGCACCTCTCCCGCAGCAGATAGGTGAGAAGTCAGAGCACGCCCTCTGTCAGACAGCTCCGCCCCTCCCCCATCTCCTCTTCACTGCACTGCTCAGCTGTTTGGACTATGGTTCTCCTGGTCCACACCACCCTCCCGACTTCTGGTTTCTCTCCTGGTCCGCTTGCCCCACCTCCCTCCTCTCTTCCTTCCCATCCCATCCCCAATGGCTCCAATTCAGTCTGCTAGCTAGGCTCAGTGTAGACTCTCCCCATGTCTCTGCCTGTTCTCCCCTTTATCTACAGTAAAACCTCCTCCTCTGCCATACCTAGGAGCGATCATGTCCTCATTTTCACTTAGTTTTCTCATAGCTAAATCATTTCTTGTAACCTTTTAAGTAACAAGAATCTTTGCTCTAACTAAAGTGCTTGGCACACGCACAATTGCTTTAGCTAATACATCGCTACACTCCTCCGCTTCTGGTCCCCTGTGACAGAGTAGCTCAGACTGTCTTCAGAGTCCCTCGGTTCCCACAGATGCAGGGCCATGGATAATTCCCAGGTGGTAACTACACTTCCTGCCTTATACAGTGAGAGGGGAATGTCAAGTATGCAATCTGTTTCCACCTCAGTGAGAAACTAAATCCTAACTTCTATTAGCCATCAACCAAACCCTAGTCTTGTTAACTATACTTGCTTGTACCCTCATTTGGCTACATCATCCTTCTATAACATTGCACTGGCTTCCAGAGTACTCTGTATTCAAGTACCTTAGCAATAGAGGTAAAAGCTCACCTCCAATTCTAAGACCTAGAGAGTAGTTCATAACGTGGGGTACAGGGAAAGACTAAAAACTGACTTATTCTATTTATGTAGTGTGTGTGTGTGTGTGTGTGTGAGAGAGAGAGAGAGAGAGAGCTGGAGTGACATGTGGGTGTGCCATGGACGCTGGAAACTGACCGGACCCTAGAGAGAGAGAGAGAGAGAGAGAGAGCTGGAGTGACATGTGGGTGTGCCATGGACGCTGGAAACTGACCGGACCCTAGAGAGAGAGAGAGAGAGAGAGCGAGAGAGCGAGAGAGAGCTGGAGTGACATGTGGGTGTGCCATGGACGCTGGAAACTGACCGGACCCTCTGGAAGAGAATCAGGTGTTCCTAACTGCTGAACTATCCTCTCCAGCCTCCAACAATATCTTAACCAGCTCTGTCCTAGGAATATACTATGACCCCTCTGGTATAGCTGTTACCTTTACTGCTTCATTTACTGAGAACAGAATGGGTTCTCAATTATCAAAAGTTAGCTTGATTGTGTCCCCTGCTTGACTTCTAGTCACTAGGAGGGAGGTTGGGCTCTTGGGAACAGTCAGGTCAAAAAAGTGGAAGTTGTTATGCATTAGCTCACTGTCCTAAATCAGACCTCATCACCAGAACATTCACTTCTTACCTGCCCGCAAGGATAGAGCAACAAGACAGCTATCTGGAAACTAAAAGGTGGTTCCTCATTACACTAAAACTGCTAGCACTTAGGTCTTGGAGGTCTCGTCCCAAAGTGACAGAGGAAAGCTAAGGCCTTAAAAGTTCAATCAATACCATTCCAAATGTCACCTAAAACTATCCACTGTCAAGCTGGCTGATGGTTAGAGTAAAGCACTTGCTATCAAGCCTGATGACCTGAGTTCAATCCCCAGGGCCCCGCCCCCCATGGTGAACAGAACCAGCTTTCCATACACATGTGGACCAGGCTGATCTTGAACTCGGAGATCCATCCCTCTACCTCCAGAGTGCTGAGATTAAAGTAATGAGCCACCACACTCAAAATTATAACTTAAAAACCAAGAACACCCAGTTATTTTAGGTATAATTCAGAAGACTTAGTTATCTTTTTAAGAAAAAGACTGGGGGGAGTAGGGAGGGCTGGAGAGATGGCCCAGAGGTTAAGAGCACTGGCTGCTCTTCCAGAGGTCCTGAGTTCAATTCCCAGCAACCAAATGGTGGCTCACAACCATCTGTAAAGAGATATCAGGTGTGTAGGCATACATGTAAGCAGAACATTGTATACACAGCAAATAGATCTTGAAAAAAAAAAGGAAGAAAGAAAAAGGAAAAACACTGAGGCCCTAGGATTGAGGAATGGACTGTGAAAACTGAGCTAGAAGCAGGCAAGTAGACATCACAGGAAGTGAGAGGAGAGAAAAGGGCCCCGATGTCCAAGTGAGCTAACAATGTTTCAAGACAGCCCAAGCAATTTCCGGCATTCATGATCTAACTGATAGTCTATAAAGACTCGGCACCCCTTGGGAGAAAAGGTGCGAAGACTATCAACTGGCCAGAGGCTAACCTCACACCTTCACCAGCGTTGAAATCAATTCTGGTTTGTTACACCTGGGAAGGAGGGCACTGCTAGTACCTGGCAGGTAGAGGTCAGGATGAACTAAGTAAGCACCCGGAAGTGCACCCGACAAAGCACAACACATAATTACTTCAGCTGCAGATCCCAGCAGTGCTGAGGCTGGGAAGCCCAGCTTTGGAGAGAATGGCTTAAGGTCCAGCTTAGAAAGGAAGGGGTTTTAGCTGGTTAAAGTAACAGCTCTCATTATTTTACTGCTCTGTGCCTGCTGTAGAAAAAGAAACACATATGGCTGTTACTGTTGGATTCATGCTTTCAGTGTGGTCCCTAAGTAAGTAACATCACCATCCCTTGGGGTTTTGTTAGAAATGCACACACTACACTACCCCAGAGCCCATCCACTCACTTCCTAACTAGATCCCTAAATGATTCCTGAATACACTCAGGTTTAAAGGTCAGCTATAGAGGACAGTAACTGGTAATACAAATTATCTGTTTCCTAGTGTTTGGCGTTAATTATCATTTTATTGTAGTTCTCCGCACCCTCACCTATAACTCTGCAGTGAGATCAATCCTGGCAGAACTTAGTTCTTTTAGATGGCACCATCCAGTCCACAATTGTCTATATTCCTTGACAAACATTATTCAAAAATCCCTTTCTTTTACTTTCCCTACCTGTCCTGGAACTCACTAGACCAGGATCACTTCAAACTCAAATAGTTCTCTACCTGGCTCTGCCTGCTGGGACTAAAGGCCTGCACCACCCCATCAGGCCCCAAAATTCATTTCTTGTCTTCTTTTGCTAGGCAGCTCAGAGACTGATTCAGCTCTGCTGGTAGCAGAGGGTAGATCCTTCCCTCCAACACTCTCCTCTCTCTAAGACCTACCCACGCAGCATACCTAGGACTTCTATGATGTGGTGGCCCATGTCTATAACCTCAGAATGTGAGAAGCTGAGGCGGAAAGCCAGACTGCAGTGAGTCTGACAGTCTGACATGTTTTAGTGAGCATCTGTGTAAAAGTCTATACAGGAGGAAACAAAGGCGCTAGGATACAGTGAGGTCATGGACTCTTGGGAAGAGCATGTGGACCAAAGACAAACCTAAGCAGGTTCTCGAAGACCTGCCCACACCACATGTCACTGGTGTTCAGGGAATCTAGGCATCTTTACTGGAACAAAGTGGGTCCAAGGAGTTGTATCTTCCTCACTAAAGAAGGAAACCGGCTTAAGTACCCGTCAAGAATGGCATCCCTACAAATTCCTAATTCTTATTACACCAATACTCTACTTTCCAACAGGAAGAAACTCTCAAATGGGTCCAAATCCTGGGGCTTGTTTCTTCATGGTAGCTATGCAAAAATTCTACATCAGAGGAATGTCTCAGCCTTCTGTAAGGAATCCAAACAAACAAGCCTTTTATGTGTATAGGTGGTATCCCTGGATATATGTCTGTGTACTATATGCATTCAGTGCCTGCAGAGATCAGAAGAGGGCATCAGATCTCTGAGAAGTGGAGTTAAAAGTAGTGGTGAGCTGTCATGTGGGTACTGGGAATTGAACCTAGGTCCTCTGGAAGAGCAGCCCTGGCCTAGCTCTCTGGCTCATCCAAGAAATTAAAAACATATTTTATGTATAATAGGTTGACCTTGGACTCCTTCCTGCCTCCACCTTCTTAGTGCACAAGGAATTTTTAATGTAACTTTACCGTAACATAAGGCTGACTCGTCACCTACAGATACTGTAGAATCTTGAGATTTTGCAATATATTTCAAGGTAGGAAGAAAACAAATCTATCTTGGCAGTTACACAGGCATAGCACCAGTTATCTGGCTACAAATCTGTCTCTGGAGTGTAATGAGTTCATCCCACACATACTACAAGCCTA
This sequence comes from Apodemus sylvaticus, assembly GCF_947179515.1. NCBI lineage: Eukaryota > Metazoa > Chordata > Mammalia > Rodentia > Muridae > Apodemus > Apodemus sylvaticus. The sequence goes on from NC_067479.1 coordinate 116,755,514, forward strand.
CCATACTAGTGTATAACGATACTCCATGCACCACTGTTTAGGATTAAACGGCAGTATTCGAATCAGGTAGAACAATGACGTCACTGTTTCTTCTCTCATCTGACTAGGTCTTCAGCTGCAGGTTACTACATATGCTCTGTAATGCACAGTAATGACAACTAACACACCCGGGAATTTACATTCAATCCTTTAATAAAGACATGATTTAATCATAGTGTGTGTGTGTGTGTGTGTGTGTGTGTGTGTTGCTTCTCTCCTTTCAACAAGTGGATTTCAGAACAGAGAGGGCTCAGGTTGTCAGGCTTGGCAACAGGAACCTTGACCGGGCGAGTCCTCTCCCTGGTCTCATCAGATTTTTAAGAAGAAAACTGAAATAAGCAATGCTTTTCTTTCTGGTCTGGCAGTGCAGTGCAGTCTGCAGTTAGAACCGTGAGACCATCACCTTGGAAAGACTAAGGGAACTGTTTCGGATAGACGCTCCACTACAGTACTGTGGACTAAGAGGCAGCTGGGCGAGCGTGGGTCTTGTTGAGGTTTCCTGTTTTGAGAGGGAGTTTCAGTGTTAGTTCAGGATTGTCTGGAAGCCTGGGTCCCCCTGACTCAGCCTCCTGATGTGAGGGTCGCAGGCATGTGGCCCCACGCCAGCTTTTGTCAGACATCAGCGTCCCTGTGTAGTGGGTGTCTTCCTCATCGTGTTCACCTTTTGTGTTGGGCTGCTACCTAGCACAGCCTGTGATCAGTCTCTCTCCGATTCCCAACACAGGGCTTGAAGGAATACGTGGGAGTGTGGGATTTGAACTTGGGCCCCTCTGCTTTTATAGCCAAGAGATCTCCCTAACTCATTCAAACTTTCTGACCACAAAAGCAATCGAGTCTTTAGGCAGTGTTGGACCCTAAAGGCAACACTCCCACAAGGAAAGCTTCAATTCTCACACATACACACTGTTCTTTTCCCCTCATGCTGCAACTGCTGCCAATCTCAGAGAGCAAGTGGGGGCTGAGTCAGGGCCCGGGAACTTTAGGACCTTATTACAATAATGTTTTGGTCACTTACTGTTGACATGAAACTGGTTTTTATTGTTTGGTAAGATTTTTATTAGTAGTAGTAATACTTTTAAGTGTTTTTGTAGCCCCCTGTTGCTCTAAGAAATGTCATTTATATGAAACTTTCTGCTTATGAGGGGATCTCAGAATCCCTGCACACTTTCCAGTTGAGCCTGGAACTTTCTTGCCTTCCCCTCCAACCTGCACAGTGTCCTCCTCGGAGGACATGAAGACCCTCCATCGAGGAAGCCTGAGGACATCTTTGGAGAGCAGACATGCTTTCAGAGAAAGCTGGCTTTTATGGCCAGGGAGAGAAAGGCCAAGAGGAGTTCCTCCCAGCCCCTCCAAGAAACCCATCAGGCTCAAGGTGTCTCGTGGATGCAAAGGTCCGTTTCCGTTCTCACTGGGGTCTCAAGGCCTTCCTGGAGGCTGCAGCTGTGCTGGGGAGGGCTGAGCAGACAAATCCCCAGCTGTGCTCTATCATGCTGGACATTAAGGCAACTTGCAGATGTGGAAAACAGCGCTGCTCCTCGAGGGTTTTTAATTTTGGAAAGTAGCTATCCTCATTTAGAATGCTGTGTATATTTTTAGTTTAAAATTAGATTTTTAATGTTTGTTTTAATTTAGAACAGGCCAAAACTCCATAAATATTAACAATACAATCACATTACTGGGTCTAAAGATATAATGGGGTGGCTCTAGCGACTGAACCCTAGGACTTGGTCACTCTACCATGATGCCACCACACAGCCTCAGCTTCTAAAAATGGTTTCTTTGGCTTGAGACATGATATTGCTGTACAGCTCAGGCTGGCCTTGGACTCCGGTATAGTTATGTGCCATCAAGTCTAGCTCTTGTCAGCCTGTAACCAAAACATTGGAGAACCCACTAAGTAAATCATTTTAAACATTAGTGAAATTAGCTAAAATAAGTAGACATCAAACATGCTGATGACAACTATAATTCCAGCGCTCAAAATATAGGCAGGCGGTGATGATCTATCTCAAATTTTGGCCAGTCTGAGCTATACAGTGAGTCTGATCTTAAAAACCAAAAATTCAGGATAAAGCTTAGAAACAGAGCATTTCCAATGTCCTGTGTTCAGACCCCGCATGGTGGCACACAGGTTTAATGTCAGCACCTAGGAGGCAGGCAATCAGGTCTCCATGAGTCTGAGCCCAGACTGTTCTATACAGCAAGTTCCAAGCCAGCTAGGAATACATAGTGAGACTTAAAGCGGGGGAGGGGGCAACAACAGATACTAGGACCTAGAAAAAATGCAATTGGGTAATATCACGGTTTGCGGTGTGGGAAAAGCTACTCTCATCTTAACCCATGACACAGACTGTACTCAGCCTAGGCAAAAGCCGTCACTGCCCTAGAGCTGTGTGCCCAGACTGCTCGTTCAAAGGGGCCCTCTTAACTGCATTCTTTGAAAATTCTCCACCTGCTTTTGAATACAGCTGGTGAAATTTATATATAAATCTATGAACTTTGACTTCCCAGCCAAATTGATTTTTGTTTCTTTCTCTAAAAAGAAAAATATAAGCTAGAGATGGCTCAGGCCTAAAGAGCACCTCCTCCTTGTACGAAGGACCCCGGCTCCATTTCTCTCTTCTACAGCGAGACAGCTGCCTGTCAGTGCACACACACACACACACACACACACCCCCCATACAAAGAACGGATATGTCAAGGGGACTTTATGTCCTCTGCTACATGGGCAAGGCCTTTTTGTGTCTTGGACACTCACCCCTCCTACAGAGGGCTGCGTCACTGGAGAGGTCTCTCGGACAAGGGAACCACCCAGACAGCATACACGAGCCAGCTGTAGTTAGCTTCTTCCTAGCCCAGAAGTCGGAGTAGAAAAGTGCACAAAGAATTCAGCCAGCCCCTAACTGTTATCAGAGCCCAAGTAACCCCTGTCCTAGCCAGACTCCGAGTCTAAGGCAACCTACAGTAATCAATGGCTGTTCAGGTGTTTTGTTATCTAACAGTAAATAGCTGGTTGCTTCTTTGACCAAAATGGATTTGCTACTGGTGTTAAAGCTACACAGAATGACAACAAACACAAAGTGTGGGGAGTGGTGGAGAGAAAGAGCCACAGTTAGGAAACAGTTGTCAGCTAACACACCTGGGAACTGTACACTCAGCTGAAGAATCACCTCAACTGCAGCCAAGTGTGTGTGACATTTCTTGACTGCTGTATGATGCGGAAGGGCCCAGGCAACTGTGAGTGGTACACTCCTGGGCAGGCTGGCCTGATCAGTAGGAAGGGGAACTGAAAAAGCCAGTAGGCAGTGCTCCTCCATGATGTCTGCTCCCAAGATCCTGCTTGGCTTTCCTCAAGGATAGACTGTAACTTGTAAACTGAAATAAACCTCCCCCCGCCCCCCACAGTTACTATTGGCCAGGGGCTTTATCGCGGCAACAGAAACCAAACTAAGAAGGATTAAAAAAAATATTTGCAGTATACAACATTAACAACTTAAGTGTTAAAACTTAGTGACAATAGAAAGCATGCACAGGCATTGCTCAAGACAGGAGACCTAAGTAGCTAATAAATACTCAGTCTTAGATGGTCACATAGAAAAGTACATTGACAACATTGTAACCTTTTCTGTATCAGAAAGGCATCTTCTTTAGTAGGACTAGTAACGATGATCACTGTACTGACCATCTCCCTAAACTACACTATGGCTAGGAGACAGCCACACAGCAGTGCGTGTGTACAAACTACATTACGGCTAGGAGACATGCTACCACACAGCAGTGCGTGTGTATAAACTACATTACGGCTAGGAGACATGCTACCACACAGCAGTGCGTGTATACAAACTACATTACGGCTAGGAGACATGCTACCACACAGCAGTGCGTGTGTATAAACTACATTACGGCTAGGAGACATGCTACCACACAGTAGTGTGTGTATACAAACTACATTATGGCTAGGAAACATGCTACCACACAGCAGTGCGTGTATACAAACTACATTACGGCTAGGAGACATGCTACCACACAGTAGTGCGTGTATACAAACTACATTACGGCTAGGAGACATGCTACCACACAGCAGTGCGTGTATACAAACTACATTACGGCTAGGAGACATGCTACCACACAGCAGTGCGTGTATACAAACTACATTACGGCTAGGAGACATGCTACCACACAGCAGTGCGTGTGTATGAACTACACTACGGCTAGGAGACATGCTACCACACAGTAGTGCGTGTATACAAACTACATTACGGCTAGGAGACATGCTACCACACAGCAGTGTGTGTGTATAAACTACACTACGACTAGGAGACATGCTACCACACAGTAGTGCGTGTATACAAACTACATTACGGCTAGGAGACATGCTACCACACAGCAGTGCGTGTGTATAAACTACACTACGGCTAGGAGACATGCTACCACACAGCAGTGCGTGTGTATAAACTACACTACGGCTAGAAGACATGCTACCACACAGTAGTGCGTGTGTATAAACTACACTACGGCTAGGAGACATGCTACCACACAGTAGTGCGTGTGTATGAACTACACTACGGCTAGGAGACATGCTACCACACAGCAGTGCGTGTGTATAAACTACACTACGGCTAGGAGACATGCTACCACACAGTAGTGCGTGTGTATAAACTACACTACGGCTAGGAGACATGCTACCACACAGTAGTGCGTGTGTATGAACTACACTACGGCTAGGAGACATGCTACCACACAGCAGTGCATGTATACAAACTACATTACGGCTAGGAGACATGCTACCACACAGTAGTGCGTGTATACAAACTACACTACGGCTAGGAGACATGCTACCACACAGCAGTGCGTGTGTATAAAAATGTGGCTTGTAAATGAGATGAGGTACGCACAGTGAACAGGAAGAGTACACAGGAAAATGTATTCATTTAAGAAAACAAGAACAAACAAGGTTCCATAGCAGTACACAAACAACCTCATCTTTGGGAGCAACACAATGCAGCCAAACTATCAACAATAGCTGAACTTGGGAGATAAGAGGAAGGATGTTTACCCAGGCATGAGTTATTAACTTAGAGTGCAATGCCACGTATTCCTTCTAGAACATATTTTTACACTGAAAATTTAAACAAGAGGTGAAGAGATAGGATCCAATCATCTACTAATAAAGTAGAGGAAAAACAAAGCAAACATCTCAGGTTCTTTAGGTAAGCGTGCTCTGCCTGAGGAGCCGTGTTCAGGCTCCGCAGGTCAGAGGCTATGCACACCACTGCAACTGTTCCATCCTGTTCCACAGAGCAGGCAGCTTGGATCTGAGGTAAGACACACTCCTGTTATTTAGGCCCAAATAACTTTTCAGTGGTGACTCACCGACTTATCTGAAATGCCTAGACCCAGACAGATTTCAGACTTGGGGGGAAATTTACAAATCAATCAATCAATCAACCAATCAATCAATCAATCAATCAATGTGTGTGTGGGGACAGCGCCCCTGCCATAACCGAGGTAGATTTGAGTAAGATTAATTGGTACTCCTACAGTATAACATCATGGGCAAGACTCTAAAGTAATCCATAAGACGTGTAGGGAATGTGGGACCGACCATGTTACCCGTCAGGCATAAGAACTGGTAAGGCTGAATGAGTGAGTTCTAACTCCAGGAATCTCAGACTTGAGAACGCCAGGTGGGGAGCCATTCCCTGCCGGCCTCTGTACCTGCTCTAGAACAGGTAACCTGCTCTTGACACTCCACTGAGAGGACCATGGGCAGTCAGTCACAGAAAGTAACACCTGGAGTTATTTTCCATGCTAATGAGGTATCTAGATAGTCTTAAGCCTACAGCCAATGAGTTTCCTTTGGGGTATACCTTCTCCCAAAAGGCATTAAATTGCTGGCTCATCCTGAATAAAGTATATGCATGTATGCATGTATACCCACCATCAAATAGCCAGCGCGAACCAGCAAGGATCATCACAGCTGTTTCATTAAGGATCCCCTTGGGGAAGGCCTTCAACTAAAGAGCAGCACCTCAGCTTCCTGAGGAAGGCTTTCTCCCCTCCAGCCACTCCAGTACGTACTCTTGGGCCCTTGCTCCTCTCTCTGCCTGGCGCATAGATGCCCCCAGGGGAAAGGTAGACCTCAGACCCCCCCCCCCGCCCCCCAGGTCCTGACTTCCGCTCCAGTAGTATACCGCAACACCTGGGTACCCAAGGAGACTAGAAACCTGTTTCTGACTTTTCCTTGGCAGAGGCAGGACGCAGTAAGGCATGTTTATAACTGCTCTCATTTTCATTTTAAATGCTTTTAAAAGTTACATTTACTTCTCTCTGTATATGTGGAAATCAAAGAATAACTTGTAACATTGGCTCTCTCTTGCCACAATGGGTCCTAGGAACTGAACTCCAGTCACTAAGTATAGCTGCAAGCATCTCTACCCAGGAGTCCCTAAAACCTGACCATGGTTAAATGGTTCCAACGTCCCTTGTGGCTCAGTGGGCACATTAAACACAAGACAAAACAGGCATTTTAAAAACAAGGAAAAATAAAAGTTCCTCCCTACAATTACAACCAGAGTTCTACCGCTCAGTTCACATGCTATTTCTTTGTTTCTTCCTGTTCCGCTGTCAGGGAGCTGATGTCCAACAAAGCATGCCACGGTGAGGCAAACCAAAGGCAGACTTACTCCAGATCAGCTTAAAACAGCAGCAACAGCAACAAGAACCGACTTACAACTACACATCAGGAAATGTCACATTACAGTCATATTAAAAACAAGGATATCCATGGAAGGATGTTTCTGGACCACAGCAAGGCCCCCTGCTTGTCAGAGGCCATGCCTGCTGCCAGAACTGCAGATAAGCCTCCTGGTCGTCAGCGGGCTGTCTCAGACTCTGTTGCCTGCTCTTAAACCCTTCTCTCCTACTGGCTTGCCGCCTTCAGCCCGAACAGGATGGTTTGTGTCTAGTCTTACTGTAACTTGCTGTGCCAAACTTGGTTTAGATCCCTGGGATTCCTGTTCTTTTCTGAAGAGAAACAAAGGAGCAGTGAACCTGAAGGAGATGGGAATGGGGGAGCACTGGGAGGAGTGGAGGTGGGGGAGGCTGAAGTCAGGTGCAATGTATGAGAGAAGAACACACTTAAAATACACAAATACATGGTGTGTGTGCACAGCCCTCGTTCCCAGGCTGGGGTATGTACAGCACAGCAGTGCGTGGCCAGCAGGAGTGAGGAGCTGGGTTCCCCTTCCAATACCACCCATGTGTGTGTTATGGGTTGAATTAGGACTCTCGAAAAACTTGTGAGTTGAAGTCCTAAATTCCAGTACCTTGTCCTGTAACTTTATTTGGAAATAGTGTATCATTGCAGATATAACTGATTAGAATGAAATCCTTCTAAACAAGGTAGGCCATCAATTCATAAAATGATATTCTTACAAAAGAGAAATTAAGATTACAGGCACACACACATACACACACACACACACACACACACACACACACAGAGAGAGAGAGAGAGAGAGAGAGAGAGAGAGAGAGAGAGAGAGAGAGAGAGAGAGACTGACAGACAGACAGACAGAGACAGACAAAGAATCAGAAGTACTTAACAGAACAACTAATAGTTCAAATATTACGGGTGCATTGCAAAGGAAACAAGAAACAAGCACAATTTCAGCTCTATCTCCAAGCTCAAAGGAGGACATAAGCCAGCACAAAGTCAGGTGGTCTCAGATGCAATCTAAGCATAAGGCCGCTCTGTGCCATCCCAGCCTGTAGCTAGGTACTGAGAAGTCTGACAGCCATAGGATGACCTATACTCAACTATGAGGTAGTCCTTATGACGCAAGCTGTAGCTGCCCCTGGGAAGATAAGGTCAGTACCTTTTTGTTCCCTCCTACTCCACCCAAGCTGAATCCACAAGCACAGAACTATTTACTGCAAAGGAGTGTCATCTTGCTTCTGTCTTGGCTTCAATGGCCTGTAGAGACAGAGGCAGGGTGAGAGACTACTGAGTGTGGAAATACCCTGCACAAGTCGGGGCTGGGCGTGGCATCTCTGACTTCAGTGACCCCATCCTCTTGTCTGCACTCAGCGATCTATCAAGCTGAGCAATGGCACAGAGCTAGGTGGCACAAAGCTCGGTACTAGAGCGCCCCCTGGAGGCCCTAATGTGTACCACACACGGGAATGGGACATTTTACAGGTGCCCAGGTTGACACTTACTTATTTAAATGACAGCCATTTAATATCTAATACTGAAAGATTACAAAGCAAGGTCCTGACTAATAAAAATGTCTTATTCTGTGACTTTCTCATTTTATTTTTGAGGCAAGTTCTTTCTATGTATACATGGCTGGCCTGGAACTTGATACTTATATTTAGACTAGGTTGGACTTGTACTAGAGATCCACCCATCTGTCTCCTTAGTGCTGGAAGCAAAGGCATTTGCCACCAAGCTTGATTCTGAATTTTCAATTTTACATGAAGCATATTTTCAGAGAATTAATGGCTTAGGTAGCTAAGTATTCCATTTAAGTTCATAGAAAAGGCCCAAAGGCAAAGAATACAAGTTTGTTAGGAAGGAGACAGTTACAGCTTAAGGTGAGAAGCTGGCTTTAAGATACACAGTGGGGTTAAGGGACCCAAATGCCTGAACAAACCAAAATTACAGAGTAAAGGGATATAAAAATGAAGCATGTGAGGCATTTGTCTTCCTTAAAGGGAACAGATAAAATAAAACATGGTACAGTGAATATTCTTCTGGTCTCCACCAGCACTGCAGTAAGGGCTTGTAAAAGGCACAGGTGCTGGGCAGGAAGACAGCAGCCACATGCTAGGAAATTAGAATGCAGATAGTGGCAAAGGGTTGACAGGAAACAAGTTAGGCTCAAGTGCACCAGTCAGCAGCCTCCCGAGGACCTGTGGTGCCTCTGAGGCTGGAGTGCTGCAGGAGAATGCTTGGTTCAAGGGAGAAAGTGCTAAGGGGAAGTCCAAGAGCCTTTGTGACAGGTGGAGTTCTAAGAAGGGCTGTTTCAACTTCCTGCTAGCCAAAACCATACCAGAGAGACCAGGCTGCGCTTTACTGACAAACAGCAGAGTCACCTGTTAACCTTGCTGTGATACAAACTCCCCACAGAGGCCAGAGAATTACAAGAGGAACCAGACTGGGCCAGAGACTTGTTTAAGCCTGAAAGGGATTCTAAAGAGGACACATGACAGCCAGCTTTGGGCTGCAGACTTAAGTGACCCTGAGCAGGAGACTGAGCCGAACTAGCCCAGGTTACTAAATGTGCACACTGTTTTGAATTGCTACATTTGCAGTAAGCTGTTAGGGAGCAACAGTATTTTCTAGAGATGGGGAAAAACAATAGGAAGGACTCAGCACCAGGGTCGTTAATATGGACGAGGGCAGAGGTGCTGCGCTAGGCAGTGAGAGCCCAGAGCCCCTCCTCTACTCAGTTCCCAGACGGCAGGCCAGCTCTCAACACAGGTACTCCGTCGGCATTAGACAACCAAGGAGTACAGTGCCTCTCTAAAATACAATGCAATGACCAAAACTAGAGGGCAGCCAGCAACAGGACACCAGAATTGTAGAGAAAAGGACACTTCAAGTAAAAGCACAGATTTCAAAAACTCCAGGAAAGTCAGCTAAGATCTAAAACATTAAGGTACAAAAAGAAGGTTCAAGAAAAAAACAAAAAACAAACAAACAAACAAACAAAAAAAAAACAAACAAGGAAAATGCTCCATAAAGGATAAACAGAGGAAGGCACGGAGGTCAGAGAGTGATAAGGAAAAGCCCTTACACTGGATGTGGAGCTGCATTCCTGGAATGGAAGGCAAAGGTCTGGAAGGTGAAGAGCCTGAGTTAGCGACAGCAGCTGGTCTCAACCATAACAAGGCAGGCCCCACCGCTAGCAACCAACAGCTCAGGGAGTCGAGCGCTTCTGGGAGCTCAGCGTGGGTTCAGATGGCCAGACTGATGTGGACACAGTAGTCCAGCAAGGTGGGCTGAGACGGGGACTCTCCAGGGCATGCTGGCCGACTAGATAACATCATGTGATTCAGGCTCAGCAGTCTGCCAGTAAGGGTGGAGAGGGACTGTGGACGGGCGGGTGCCACCTGACAGACGCCAGGCCCTTCCACACACTCCACAGCTTCATGCACATTAGCTTGTGGCTCAAAAAGAGAGAATTAATTTAAAGGAACAGAATTACTTTGAAAGAGTTTACTTGGCACCTTGTTGGGTTGTTATTTAAAGAGCTGGGGCTCACAAGTCTAAGACTTACAGACACGGTGAGGTAAGATACACGCACTGGATGGTCACTGCAGTCTCACTCCTGCATGCCTCTCCCAGTAGTTAACTAAACGCACCATCCACAGTTGCCACTTTGATGTTCTGTTGGTGGGTGTTCATGCTGACAATGACCACTCGAGTGAGGGCTACCAGGGCAAGACACTGCTAAAGTGATAAAATTAGAGCCCTCAAGACTCTTGGCAAGACATCTGTCAGGGGGTGTGGCTGCCAGCACTGGAGCAGCAGCAGCTGCAGCACTAGTTCCCAGTCCCCAGAAACCTGAACAGGGGACAGAATGTTCATCTCCAGCCAGCCAGAGCTGTCACTGTGAGCCCAAGTCTCTGGCCTTGGGCTCCACCACAATGATACCGGCTAAAACCAGCCTTCACGCTAAGGCAGCCGCCGTTCTGCAGGTGAGTCTGGTGATCTTTCCACACAAGACTGCACAGCCCCTAGCAGCAAGTAGACAGTGCATTCTCCTATGTTTACAGGAGTGCCACAAGCTTACGGTTCATAACTTACCCACTTAGACTTTATGATCTGGTAAGTTCTGTGCTCAGCAAAAAAGTTTGACTTCTGGATAGACAGATGAGGCCAAATCATGCAAGGCCTTTAAAGAGCCAGGATGATTTTAGATGAAGCAAAGCCACAGCAGGTTCTTTAAAATACCATTCGAGAAAGAATTTTACCCCATTTTGCATCCAAGAGTAAGAGGGAACCTTCAGGTAAGTAACCTTAACCTACCCACAGCCATTTAGCTATTAACTGGTAAAGGCCAAACCCAACCCTCTATATTCCGAACCTTTTCTATACACGACCTCCTATTGTTAGAAGTAAAAGCTTCACCTGGGCTAGTGTTTGGAGCGAGGAGCCTGGTAGTCATTTAACACCTATGGCATAATTCAAACACTCAAAAAGTGGTGGACGCTAAGCCTGCTTGTGGGCAAGCAGCAAGAGGTTCTGGTAGCCAGGAGTGCAAATGCGCGGTTATGCTTCACGGTGCCCAGTTAACTGAATGCAAGGCTACAGTAAAGAATTTCCAAACACACAGTGATGGAACCCAACACAAATGTAAACACGTAATGTATCCAAGGTATTTCAGGCCTTGCAGCCTTCACTGAAGCCTTTGCCTGGAGCACATGATGTGTGACCTTTGCACTGTGCATGCAGACAGGCACACAATGCCAATTAAAACTGCCTCACATGCCTTAGCTGGAACTCTGAGACTACTGCATGGATGAGCTACAGTTTCCTATACACAAAAAGTTCTGTGCTGTAATAGAAACAACACTTTTTTTTTTTTCGAGACAGGGTTTCTCTGTGTAGTCCTGGCTGTCCTGGAACTCACTCTGTAGAGTAGGCTGGCCTCGAACTCAGAAATCCGCCTGCCTCTGCCTCCCAGAGTGCTGGGATTACAGGTGTGAGCCACCACCGCCCAGCAAAACAATACTTTTAATTGGGAAAAAAAGGCTTTCAATATTTTCCCATCATTCCTTAGCATGTAAGTACCAAATTAGTACATCTCTGAATTATATTGTGTACTTTTTGAGTTTTAAAAATATTTATTAATTATTCAAGAATTCCTTATAGTATATTTTCACCCCCATTCCTCTAAGATCCACTCAAGAGCCTCCCTGTGCCCCAACTTTCTGTGTTTTCTTTTTTGCATGTTTTATTTTAAAAGCTGTTGAGTTGCTAACCTGAGTTTCATAAAAAATAAATAAAAATAGTAAAGTAAATAAGAAAATAAATCAGATAAAAATGCCAGAAAATTCTTTAAATTTATCATCTATTCTCAATAAGCATTTAATTTATACCTATTTCTACATCTATATATACAAATATAGGTATATATAAATACACCTATATACACAAATATATAAAATAGGACCCCAATGGTCCTATTTTTAAAAATAGAGAAAGGGGTTGTATAAGTGAGAAATGTTAGGAGTCCTGCTTTAGAGGACTGGTCACAGGGACGTGGTGTGGTTGTGAGCTCAAGGCCACAGACTGGCCATTCCACATGCACGCACAGGCCGGTCATTCCACATGCACACACAGGCCGGCCATTCCACATGCACGCACAGGCCGGCCATTCCACATGCACACACAGGCCGGCCATTCCACATGCACGCACAGGCCGGCCATTCCACATGCACACACAGGCCGGCCATTCCACATGCACACACAGGCTGGTCATTCCACATGCACACACAGGCTGGCCATTCCACATGCACACACAGGCCGGTCATTCCACATGCACACACAGGCTGGTCATTCCACATGCACGCACAGGCCGGCCATTCCACATGCACGCACAGGCCGGCCATTCCACATGCACGCACAGGCCGGTCATTCCACATGCACACACAGGCCGGCCATTCCACATGCACACACAGGCTGGCCATTCCACACGCACGCACAGGCTGGTCATTCCACATGCACACACAGGCCGGCCATTCCACATGCACGCACAGGCTGGTCATTCCACATGCACACACAGGCCGGCCATTCCACACGCACGCACAGGCCGGTCATTCCACATGCACACACAGGCTGGCCATTCCACATGCACACACAGGCTGGCCATTCCACATGCACGCACAGGCCGGCCATTCCACATGCACACACAGGCTGGTCATTCCACATGCACGCACAGGCCGGCCATTCCACATGCACGCACAGGCCGGCCATTCCACATGCACACACAGGCTGGCCATTCCACATGCACGCACAGGCCGGCCATTCCACATGCACGCACAGGCTGGCCATTCCACATGCACACACAGGCCGGCCATTCCACATGCACACACAGGCTGGTCATTCCACATGCACGCACAGGCTGGTCATTCCACATGCACGCACAGGCCGGCCATTCCACATGCACGCACAGGCCGGCCATTCCACATGCACGCACAGGCTGGCCATTCCACATGCACGCACAGGCCGGCCATTCCACATGCACGCACAGGCTGGCCATTCCACATGCACACACAGGCCGGCCATTCCACATGCACACACAGGCTGGTCATTCCACATGCACGCACAGGCTGGTCATTCCACATGCACGCACAGGCTGGCCATTCCACACGCACGCACAGGCTGGTCATTCCACATGCACACACAGGCCGGCCATTCCACATGCACGCACAGGCTGGCCATTCCACATGCACGCACAGGCCGGCCATTCCACATGCACACACAGGCTGGTCATTCCACATGCACACACAGGCCGGCCATTCCACACGCACGCACAGGCCGGCCATTCCACATGCACACACAGGCCGGTCATTCCACATGCACGCACAGGCTGGCCATTCCACATGCACGCACAGGCTGGTCATTCCACATGCACACACAGGCTGGTCATTCCACATGCACGCACAGGCTGGTCATTCCACATGCACGCACAGGCCGGCCATTCCACATGCACGCACAGGCTGGTCATTCCACATGCACACACAGGCTGGCCATTCCACACGCACGCACAGGCTGGTCATTCCACATGCACGCACAGGCCGGCCATTCCACATGCACGCACAGGCTGGTCATTCCACATGCACACACAGGCCGGCCATTCCACATGCACACACAGGCTGGTCATTCCACATGCACGCACAGGCCGGCCATTCCACATGCACACACAGGCCGGCCATTCCACATGCACACACAGGCTGGTCATTCCACATGCACACACAGGCCGGCCATTCCACATGCACGCACAGGCTGGCCATTCCACATGCACACACAGGCTGGTCATTCCACATGCACACACAGGCTGGTCATTCCACATGCACGCACAGGCTGGCCATTCCACATGCACGCACAGGCTGGTGTGCCAGCTCAGCACTGGGAAGCTCCTCTGGGGGGGAAGTAGAGAGAAGGAAGGATGAGCGAGGCCTAGCGCTGCAGCTTTTTATCTACTAGTCAGTTGACAAGAATAAGAAGAGGGCCTTTAAGGCCAGCACCCAAAAGACAGAGGCAGGCAGACTTCTCTGAGTTCCAGGCCAGTCTGGGCTAGATGTAGGTAAATATATAAAAATAAACAAGAAAAGGAAAAGATGAGAGGACCAGATGTCCTGCCACAGAGCAAATCTGAGGCCAGCCCTGGCTGCATGAGACCATGTCCAAGAACAAAGCACAGTCAAACAACAAAAGGAAAAGCAGTCTACGTTTTCACAATTTAACTAATCTAATGTGAATGTGTGTATGTGTGTAAGTATTGTGTACTTTGTGTATCACCTACATGCCTAGTACCTGTATATACAATGAGAATTTATCCATCCATCCGTCTACCTATGTGCTCATCCATCCAGCTGCTTATCCATCCATCTATCCATCCATCCACCCATCTATCATCCATCCATCCATCCATCCATCCACTTATCCATCCATCTACTCATCCACCTGCTCACCATCTGCTCATCCATCCATCTGCTCATCCATCCATCTATCCATCCACCCATCTATCATCCATCCATCCATCCATCCACCCATCTATCATCCATCCATCCATCCATCCACCCATCTATCATCCATCCATCCATCCATCCACTTATCCATCCATCTGCTCATCCATCCATCTGCTCACCCATCCATCTGCTCATCCATCCATCCGCTCATCCATCCATCCGCTCATCCATCCATCTGCTCATCCATCCATCTGCTCACCCATCCATCCGCTCACCCATCCATCCGCTCACCCATCCATCCGCTCATCCATCCATCCGCTCATCCATCCATCCGCTCATCCATCCATCCGCTCATCTATCCGCTCATCCATCCATCCGCTCATCCATCCATCCGCTCATCCATCCATCTGCTCATCCATCCATCTGCTCATCCATCCATCCGCTCATCCATCCATCCGCTCATCCATCCATCTGCTCATCCATCCATCTGCTCATCCATCCATCCGCTCATCCATCCATCCGCTCATCCATCCATCTGCTCATCCATCCATCTGCTCATCCATCTGCTCATCCATCCATCCGCTCATCCATCTGCTCACCCATCCATCCGCTCATCCATCCATCCGCTCATCCATCCATCCGCTCACCCATCCATCCGCTCACCCATCCATCCGCTCACCCATCCATCCGCTCACCCATCCATCCGCTCATCCATCCATCCGCTCATCCATCCATCTGCTCACCCATCCATCTGCTCATCCATCCATCCGCTCATCCACCTGCTATCCATCCATCCATCCATCCATCCATCCATCCATCCATCCATCCGCTCATCCATCCATCTGCTCATCCATCTGCTCATCCATCCATCTGCTCATCCATCCATCTGCTCATCCATCTGCTCACCCATCCATCTGCTCACCCATCCATCTGCTCACCCATCCATCCGCTCACCCATCCATCCGCTCATCCATCCATCCGCTCATCCATCCATCTGCTCACCCATCCATCTGCTCATCCATCCATCTGCTCATCCATCCATCCGCTCATCCACCTGCTATCCATCCATCCATCCATCCACTCATCCATCCATCCATCCATCCACTTATCCATCCATCCGCTCATCCATCCATCCGCTCATCCATCCATCTGCTCATCCATCTGCTCATCCATCCATCTGCTCACCCATCCATCTGCTCACCCATCCATCTGCTCACCCATCCATCTGCTCATCCATCCATCTGCTCATCCATCCATCTGCTCATCCATCCATCTGCTCATCCATCCATCCACTCATCCATCTGCTCACCCATCCATCTGCTCATCCATCCATCTGCTCATCCATCCATCTGCTCATCCATCCATCCACTCATCCATCTATCTGCTCATCCACCTGCTATCCATCCATCCATCCATCCATCCATCCATCCACCTGCTCATCCATCTTCTCATCCATCCATCCATCTGCTCATCCATCCATCCATCTGCTCATCCATCCATCCATCCATCCATCCATCCATCCATCCATCCATCCATCCCATCCATCCCATCCATCCGCTCATCCATCCATCCACCCACCCACCCATCCATCATGTGCTGGTGTTCTGCCCAGTGCCTGTGGAGAGCAGAGGAAGGCATCAAATCCTCTGTGATTACAAAGGGATTTAAGTGAAGTCCAGTATTCATGAAAGCAGATCATTTCTGACAAGATTTTCAAGTGTAATTTCTGTTATTTCAGAGATTGTTTTTGAGATAAAAATGATGACAGTTTTTCAACTTAGGTTTCACAGACCAGTTATTTCAAGTCTACACTGAGCTATGTGTGGACACACATGCAAATGTTACCGGAGGTTGTGAGCTTCCTGAGATGGGTGCTGGGAACTGAACTCAGGGCCCTCTACAAGAACACGAGCACTTGTAATTGGTGAGTCATCTCTCCTGAAGGGACTTGTCACCTTAATCAATATGTTAAATGAGTGACTGAAAAGTCTTTTATATTAGATAACTTATCATTTAACAGACAAAAGGAAAAGTAGACCAATCAAAGAACTTGGCAGGCACAACTTATGCCGTGTTCCTGTCACCTGCCCTGGGGACAGAGTTGAGGGCCAGTATAGAAGCCTGTTCTACCCTAATCACACTATCTGCTGTGCACCAACAGAAGCTCTGACTATCCTCTAGATCCGAGTAGTGTTCTCATTTGTAAAATGAGCAATAAAACTAGATCAAGGTCCCCTTTCATTTTTAGAACTTCCAAGAAAAGCTGGCATCTTTTGTAAAAAGAATTAGTTTTTTTCATCGAAACATTATGTAAGTTTATACAGAACAGTTAGAGGTTTTTTGTTTTTTTCCATGTAAAGTCCATTCCTTCCCTAGACGGAGGCTCCAACATGGCTAGGCCTTAATCTTTCCTGCGCTGTGTTTTCTTAAAACAGCACACAATGTGTGGATGTATCTTAGTGAAGGCTTATGAACAGTAAGGGAAATGAGAACAAGTTTATATAGCACTGACTGCTTACTGACCAAATTCCAGAGGTACACAGGTAATTTATTTACTGGTTATTAATTTTAGATATCCCCACTTTACTTACAAAGTCAAAATGTAAGAATGTATTCACAAGCCTCCTGATGATGTTACAACTTCTTGGCCTTCCAATCTGCACCCAGTGGGTCTTATTCCAAAAGCCTTACTTAAAAAAAAAAAATAAATCAGCTACTTGTGTAGGAAGAAGGGGAAGAGAAGGAAGATTTCACAGGAGGGGATGGAAGGAGGAAGGAAACAGAATGGGAAAGGAGAGAGGATCTGAGAGGAAATGGGAAGCAAGAAAAACCTTAAAAGCTAAATTCTTTTCCTAAAACCGTATCTTACCTCCCTACAACTAGACAGTAGAATCGGCAGCTCCAGGGTTCTTAGAAACAGCTAAAACCTCGAAATAGATGCCAGCCCTCTTCCAGTTTCCCTAATGCCTTTACATACTGGGCTACTGTTTTGAAAACAATATTTTTTTTTATTTCAGTGCTTATTCATGTAGATAAACTAGAAAAACACGTGGAAATTTAATGTCATCAATTCACAAAAGTTCTCCAAAAAACAGCCCACAGGAGCTGTGTCTTGTAGCTGGCGTCTTCCTTCCCTTGTCTTCTGTCTGAGGCAATGGTGAGGGCACTAGAGCCTCCCTCCTGTTCTCCACTATTGCCCCTCCTCTGCTTCCTGAGGGGCATCACACGTGCCCTGGGGTGTAACTCAGAGGTACAAGCACATGCTCAGCATGTATAGGATCCTAGGCTCCATATTACACTTTGAAAGAAAAATCCAGTAAAGGATAAAACAAACTTTAAAAGATACAAAAAAAGAAGTTTCTAAAATTAAATGCTTTTTAAGTAACTTAGACTACTTGAGGGGCAGGTGCCACTACTCCCATTTCATTTAGCTTTTACTTTTATCTATTTACATTTTATTTACTTACTTTGTGTGTGTGCCCCTGTGCCCCTGAGTGAGGCCTAGCTCCAGGAGCTGGCTTCTGGGAGCTGGACTCGGGACAGGCCTTTGCAGCGCGCTCACTCCTGCTGAGGCGTTTTCTCCGGCCTACGCCTTGGCTCTCACCTTGGCTCTTAACCCGAGCTTCTGAGTTTTGTTTTGGTGCAGGTGGGTGAGCTTCTGGACATGACTCTAGAGGAGTAGGGCCCTCAGTCTGTTTTTATTAATGCCTTCTATATGACAGATAGCAGCCCGGGCACTGACATGAACTGTGGAATGCCAGATCTACTTCAAGTAGGGGAGCAACTTTGTTCAATGTGTAAAAGCTAAAATAAAGTGTCAACTCATTATCTATTCTCTATATTCTTTTTCCAGTTATAAAGGAACTGAAGCCATTAATTCTTTTTATTTATTTTATTTATTTTTCCATTTCAGGGAATATCACCAAGCTCTAAAAAGAATGCAGTGTTAAATTCACTTTAATTTTTAAAATAAACCTTATAACTTTGGGCTGTGTCTCTCGTACTTAGAACTCTCAGGAGCTGTAACTCACACAACTGTTTATTCCAGCACTGTCCCTTCCCAAGCTGCCCTCCCTGGCTCAGTGGCCTCACCCTTCTCGATGCTGTGGCCCTTTAATACAGTTCCTAATGTCGTGGAGACACCAACCATGACATTATTTTGTTGTTACCTCATAACTGAAATTTTGCTACTGTTATGAATCATAATGTAAATGCCTGATATGCAGGATATCTGATGTGTAATCCCCCAAGGGTCATGGCCCACAGGCTGAGAACAGCTGGACTGAATCCTGATTGGGTTTCACACGTTTGCAAAGACACACTGGCTAGCACACAGGCAGCTGGGACATTATAGCTGATACAGTTAAAGAAAAACTTCCCAAGGAACTATTTCTTAAAAAATACAATTGTAATTAAAAAATAAAACCAAAATTGTAAGAAAATATTATCCAATCTGTAATACAAAGAGTTTCCTAGTATTAAAAAGTGCAGACACTTCTGCTGTTTTCTTTTCCATGGATGGCTGCCACAAGTTCTGGTTAAACTCACAGCTGAAACTGGAGGTGAGGAGAGGCCACAGGCTAAGGAGACAGGCCACAGACCTTGTGAGGACAGAAAGACCGAGACAGTGAAAACCTGAGCCACACTAAGAAAACTGACCCGTGCCGTGTTTGCACTGTGCCCTCTGCAGGACTGACAATCCACAGGTGAAGTATCTACTCTGGGCTTCAGACCCACAGAACTGGAACTCATGCTCACAGACTTGAGCTCATCTTTTAAGACCCTAAACCAAACACCACTGACATTGTGTGGTAAGGAAATGTGAGTGCTCTCACACAGACATCCCAGACAGTGTTTCAACAGGAACCAAGTGTTAGCCTGTTAAGTTGGCTCAAGGTTGGTGATGTGAAACTGTTGGCATCTTACATCAACCTCAGTTACATCTAAACACAGAACAAAATTTGTGAGAAATATAAGAAATTATTCTCCGTCTAGCTTTTCCAATATAGCCCCTTTTCAAAAACCTTATTTTCTCCATCTGCATGATGATTTATAGTGTTTAAGGACTGCTGAGAAGAGCTTCAGGACACCCTGGACCTTCTCAACTGCCTTTCAACCTGGCTGGAAAAATTTTCTAAAAATGGGGGAAACACAATATACCTAAAATAAAAAATCAGATTAAAGTCATTATTTCAGTACTTATCAAACACTTTGATTCAGCTAAGGGTCACAGCACACACTCCATTTAGTCAGGAAAATTTTATATTTACAAAATACAAAGTATCTGCATTGTACCCACGGCAAAAGAGATAAAGAAATTCAGCACAGTAAAAGCTAAGCAAAAAAAAAAAAAAAAAAAAAAAAAAAAAAAAAGACACTGGACAATGGGCACTGAGAAAGGTGTGTATATGTAACATTAATGAAACAATCCAACCCCATGCTCACACACATACTGACTGCTATCATCTTTGCAGGTCTTCACTAGTGACATGACAGGGCTGGGTAAGACATAGAGACCACTGACATCACAGCATGCAATGGCTAAGACGCTAATGGCTATCACCCCATGGTCTTATCCGGGAAGATTAGAGGTCTCTGTGAATGCCATCCTGAGTTAGAGGCAAGCATAAGTCAAAGAACTTTCATCTAAGAACTGGAATGAAAGGACGAGAAGCAGGCTTTTAACTTCCTATGATTGGGAACCTAGTTTGTTGGCTACAAATGTCTCTGTGCTCACAGGGCCGGCCTTTCTATAGTAACAAGCCGTCTGTGTCCACAGACACACAGCCAGTGGCGTTCCTTTCCGCTCCCTTCTCTGCCCAGGTCCTATCTAGATCTCTTTACTTTCTCAGTTCTAGGTCCTTGCCTCTCATGAGCTCACATCAGACCCTTCAATCGCCTGTGGAACAGAACAGAAAGTCTTTCCAGGTATTAGCTCTGCCCAGCACTACGAGCTCACCACCACCACCACCACCATCACCTTCTCCCTAACTTTATCCGGACCCCATAGCTGAAGACCCTGTGAGGTTCTGGCCTGGGACAGGAGCAAGACTAGGAGTTGGTTTCATCAGATGCCTAAAGGGTTGGATGAAAGAGAATTACAACAGAGCTCACATCTTTCCTTTCTGGTCGGCTCCCCAGGCCTGAATGCAGCACTGGCCCTGGGCTGATAGCAGTCACATTTTCATTCTCCACACCCAGTTTATAATTTTAGTCAAACCAAAGTGTTGAGTTTTCCCAATTGTGATGATTTTTCTCATTTATCTACCAAGTAACTGCTTCCACCAGTGTCTGCAAACAGCCAAATGAGCTAGCTATCTTCATATGCAATCTGATCTATACAGTACTACTGTACATTTTCTTAAAAAATAAGACTATAAGCCAATACACAATATATGTCTATAATTCTCACACTTAGGGGTAGAGACACAAGGATCACAAGTTCAAGGACACCCTAGTCTATAATAGTAAGAACTGCACAAACAAAAATCCATACATTTAAAATGTCCAAAATGTTGTGTGTGTGCACATGTATTTAATCCCATCACCTAGAAGGCAGAAGCAGGCAGATCTCTCTGAGTTTCAGCTCAGCCTGGTCTACATAGTGAGTTCCAGGATAGCTAGAGCTACATACAGGATACAACTGTCAGTTACTCCAGTTCCAGGGGATCTGACACCCTCTTCTGGTCTCCTAAGGAACCAGGAACGCATGTGATATACATTTATATATACATATACATACATACAAATATAAGTATAAATGTGTATATATATACATGCACATACATACACACATACAAATATAAGTATAAATATGTATATATACAAACACACACACTCTTGCAAAACACTCATACTGAAATAAAACTAAATCTTTTAAAGAGTTTCTAAACAGATTATTTCTAAATAAAAGACTAAAACTGAAGATCCAAGCTTTGTTCTTTTTTTTGTTTTTTGGATTTGGTTTTTTTTCCAGACAGGGTTTCTCTGTGTAGCCCTGACTGTCCTGGAGCTCACTCTGTAGACCAGGCTAGCCTCGAACTCAGAAATCCGCCTGCCTCTGCCTCCCAAGTGCTGGGATTACAGGTGTGCACCACCACCGCCCGGTTGTTCACTGTCAACTTCAACAGTTAAATAAAGAACAGTTACTACAATTTGTTTGCACAATCACTCCAATTTTCTTTGATATATTCAGATGTTAGGTACACTAAAAACTTAAAAATAAAACAAACCAGAGTAGCACATGTTTTTAATCCAAGAACCCAGGAGGTTAGAGTCAGGCAGACCTGTGTGAGCTAGAGTCTAAACTGGTCCCTAGTCTGTTCCCGGGTTAAACAGCTGGCCCTACCTAAAAACAACAATAAAGACCAACTTGGGACAGGGTGGATCTGGGAGAAGTGAGGGGTTACAGTAGGGAGTAACTGTCATCAAAATACATTGTATGAAATTCTCAAATAGTAAAACAATTATATGTATGTAATTGGTTCTGTGTAGAAATATTTTGCATTCATGTATATATGTGCACTGTATTTGCCTGGCACTTGAGGAAAACAGAAGAGGGTACCAGATCTCCTGGATCTGGAGTTACAGATGGTTGTGAGCCAAAAGCAAGCAGGGAGTTGAACTCAGGTTCTCTATAACAGCAGCAAATGCTCTCAGTCACTGAGCCGTCACTTAAGCCTCAACATGCTGTTCTTGTTTTTTAAAGACATAAAACACTTAGATTTGGGTCTGGAGGATGACTTAGTGGTTAAAGGCACTTGCCACCAAGTCAAATGTACTTTAAATTCTGTAATTAAAAAAAATTTAAAAGCAAATTAAAAAAAACCATAAGCAAATCAATCACAAAACTCAGGTCTAGCTGGTGTATTACTGAGCCTTTAATCCCACCACTCGGGGGGCAGAGCAGGAAGAAGCCTGATGCCTGCTTTCTCTCCACAGCAAGTTCCAGGTGAGGAAGCCTACAACAGCCTCCCTGCATGTGTGACTGCAGGCCAGAAGAGGGCGTCAGACCTCATTACAGCTGCTTGTGAGCCACCATGTGCTTGCTGGGACTTGAACTCAGGACCTCTGGAAGAACAGTCAGTGCTCTTAACCTCTAAGCCATCTCTCCAGACTGACAAACCTTTGTATACTAGGTAAATGAAAAAAAAAAATTCACCATGGTCTTTTCCTTACTTAACAGCAGAGAGAGAGAGCGAGAGCAAGCGAGCGAGCGAGCGAGCGAGAGAGCGAGAGAGAGAGAGAGAAAAATATAATGAGAAACTGGTCCCACCTGGCACAGTGTGACACATCTATAATCCCAGCATTTGGGAGGTAGAGGCAGGAGTACCAGCTAAAGGCTGTTCTTGTACCCAGCAATTCAAGGCTAGCTGGGCAACATGAGACCCTGTTCCAAAACAAAGCACTATCAACAACAAAAAAAGGATGTAATTTTTTCTTTTTTCTTTTGGTTTTTCAAGACAGGGTTTCACTGTGTAGTCCTGACTGTCCTGGAACTCATCTGTAGACCAGGCTGGCCTTGAACTCAGAAATCCGCCTGCCTCTGCCTCCCAAGTGCTGGGATTACAGGCATGCGCCACCACTGCTCAACAGGATGTAATTTTTTAAAAATCTGTGTGTGCCTGGTTATACATGTGTCTATGTGGTAGTATCAGGTCACTTAAAAGCTGGAGTTACTGGGAGCTGTGAGCTACCAATGTGAATGGTGAGAATTAAACTCGGGTCCTCTGGAAGAGCATCAAGTAATATCATTTCTTATCACTGCAACACTAGTAAGAAGCGCTGTGATCACACTGCATGCTGCCATTTTCTATAGCCTATAGCTGAAGCTAGTTCCTGAGATCTCAAACACACATAAGAATGACTATATCACCACCCACTGCTCTCTTCTCACATGGACACCAGGTTCCTGTGGGTCCTCACCACCCGCCACCATCTCTTCTGGCACGGAGCTTACTTGGTTCTGTGAGTGTATACTAGTATATAACTGAGGCTGAGCCTGGTGCCCAGCACTGCATAAACAGGCTGACCTACTGCAATCCCAGAGTGCTGCTCATGCTGCACACACACACACACACACACACACACACACACACACACACACACACACACACACACATTACACTTGCTCATTCTAGAACTATGCAGCTAAATCCTTCCTTGTCACAGTAACCACGTTAAGATTCTGGCAAGCTGTCTCCTGGTTTCCAAAGTCCCCTGTCCCTAGAGTCCCCGGTCCAGATGGGCCACACCCATTCTGCCAGTCTCGGCTGCATCTACTCTGACAGGTAGAAGGCCAGCTGTGGGATTATTTTTTTTCCACTGCTGGACTCCAGCTGCCTTTAGGGACAGGAACAACCAGGACCTCTGGCAAGCAGGACCCCAGCACTGGCTCTGCTGACACAGTGCCTCACAGGCCTTATAAGGCATTTGCTTCCATCCAGTCCTTATGCTAAGGACACTGGGCAATACTGTATTTCTTGTCACAGGTAGGGACACAAAGTTTTGGTAGAATGTATTCAACTGTTGTTAAAGTTTCTAGATACTACAAAACAAGATCTGTTACATGAAAAAATGTCAGTAAAACTATTAATAAATACTTGTCGGGCGGTGGTGGCGCACGCCTTTAATCCCAGTACCTGGGAGACAGAGGCAGGCGGATTTCTGAGTTCGCGGCCAGCCTGGTCTACAGAGTGAGTTCCAGGATGGCCAGGGCTACACAGAGAAACCCTGTCTTGGAAAAAAAACAAAAAACATAAAACAAAAACAAAATGTAAGCGTGGTGTACATGCCTTTAATCCTACCACTTGGGAAGCAAAGCTCCCTGTGTTTGAAGCCAGCCTGGTCAACTTCAGGACAGCCAGAACTACAAAGTAAAAACCTGCCTCAAAAATCCAAAGAGGTGACAGAGGGGCTAGAGAGATGGCTCCAGAGTTAAGCTCGCTGCTGCTCTTCCACAGGATCTAAGTTCAAATCCTGGCACTCACGGGGCAGCTCACACCATCCATTACTATGGCCCCATAGGATGCCTTTTTCTGGTATGCAGACAAGACATACATATAAATTAAATAAAATAATGAATAAATACTAAAGAATTTTTTACAGACTAATTTTTTCTTTTCGTATGTATGGTACGCATGTTTATACATGGGCACACACCGAGGTGAGGCGCTAGAGCTACAGGTGGTCATGAGCCACCCAACATGGCAGCCACACTCTCTCCAGCCACCCTTCTTCTGCTTTGTTTTGGTTCATGACAGGTCTAATTATATAGCTATGCCAGGCCTGGAAGATGATCCTTCTACTTCAACGTCCTAAGTGGACCACCGTGCCTAAATCACAATCAGCTCTTATAAATTAGGGCTTGGAGCACAACCTGAGTTCAAGAACAAATATGGTAGAGGTGAAAAACCAACTTCTACAATTTCTCCCTCTTTTTCTCTACCACTTTTCTTCCCTTCCCTTCCCTCCCTTCTCTCCTCCTTCCTTTCCCCTCCCTGTGAATAAAAGCCAGGCATGGTGGCACATGCCTTTAATACCAGCACTGAGGAGACAGATAGACCTCTGTGAGTTTGAGGCCAGCATGGTCTACATAGCAAGTAGGGTGTGTTGATTTTGACTAGGTATGGCCCCAGAGACTCATGGGTTTGAATGTTTGACTCAGGGGATGGCACGGTTAGGAGGTGTGGCCTTGTTGAAATATGTGTGGCTATGCTGGAATGTATTACTGTGGGGTTGGGCTTTGATATCTCCTAAG
Source organism: Apodemus sylvaticus (assembly GCF_947179515.1). Lineage (NCBI taxonomy): Eukaryota > Metazoa > Chordata > Mammalia > Rodentia > Muridae > Apodemus > Apodemus sylvaticus. The sequence continues at coordinate 116,781,021 of NC_067479.1, forward strand.
CTCAAGTTAGGCCCAGGGAGGCACGTCTCTCTTTGCTGTCTTCAGATCAAGATGTAAAACTCAGGTTTGTCTCCAGCACCATGTCTGCCTCCATGCTGCCATGTTCCTGCAGGCACAATAATGGACTATACCTGTGAAACTGTAAGCCGGCCTCAACTAAATGTTTTCCTTCATAAGAGTTGCCATGGTAATGGTGTTTCTTCACAACAATAAAACTCTGACATATGGCTACCCTGATTTTTTGAGACTATCTAAAAAACAGTAAACAAAACCCAAAATGTAATAATAATAAAGAGAAGTCAAGGCTGGGTGGTGGTGGCGCACGCCTTTAATCCTAGCACTTGGGAGGCAGAGGCAGGTGGATTTCTGAGTTTGAGGCCAGCCTGGTCTACAGAGTGAGTTCCAGGACAGCCAGGGCTACACAGGGAAACCCTGTCTCGAAAAACAAACAAAACAAAAAACAAAACAAAACAATGCCCCCCCCCCCCAAAAGAGTCAAAAATCTCAAATAAATGTGTCTTTCACTGAGGCGTACTGGACACTCCTCTACGCAGGGCTTCCTGATGACACGAGGAGAATGACATGGCTCCCCCATTCTCCTCGTGTGACAGCAAAGAGAGACGTGCCTCCCTGGGCTTAACTTAAGCTTAGGAGATATCAAAGCCCAACCCCACAGTAATACATTCGCCATGCTAGCCTCCCTGGCCGTCCTCACACTCACCACTTTTCTACTTGTTGCCATTTGGCCTAAAATGCCCTCCTCATGGTTGGGTTCCTATCTCCAGTGTCACCTCCCCCACAGGGCACTAGCCAATGCCCTAACTGGCCAGCTCCTAGTGCAGCAAACCTGAAGTTCCTCTGTGCAATGCAGAATGTGCTTCTACATATAAACAGGCAACAGTAAATTAAGGAGAAACTGTTTTATTGAAGACATGGGCTTGTCTTACTGCCTTTCCTCTGTACGAATGAATGCTTCCGAACACTGGAACACCATCTTCTCCAGGGCTATCTTGAGATTATGTGGCACAACAGTACTCCCTTAGTAAATATTGGAATGAGTGGGAATATACTCAAGAAGTCACTGTCCTCAGCTGGGCCACATGAGGAAGGGACCCAGGGCAGCCTGTACCAAAGTAGCAACAGGACTGCAACAATTTATACTGCTCACACGGGTCACTGAGACAGATACATTACAGGTGAGAGAGCTGGAAGGAGCCTGCTGCTCACTCCGTGAGTCACTGACAATCATGGGAGGCCCCAAAACAATTTCAAAAGCAGTGACAACTTAACTGGATGCCCAGCCAGCTGCTGTCTAACAGTCAACTCTCATGATGCAATAGCAAATACTTGCTAAGTTATGTATTTCAAATATTCATTTAAAAATCAGAACCCGGGCTGGAGAGATGGCTCAGCGGGTAAGAACACTAACTGCTCTTCCGAAGGTCCTGAGTTCAAATCCCAGCAACCACATGGTGGCTCACAACCATCCGTAATGAAATCAGATGCCCTCTTCTGGTGTGTCTGAAGACAGCTACAGTGTACTTACATACAACAATAAATAAATAAATAAATAAATAAATAAATAAATAAATAAATAAATAAATAAATAAAATCAGAACCCGGCTTAATGTGGTACATTCTTATTGAGGTCTGAACAATGCTCTCAATGGTTAGGTTCCTGAGAACTAATATATATGGTCTGATACATAGAAGCCTTTGTTATGATAGGGTTTCAAGTCCAATATCCTAGGCTGGCTTGAACTTTCAATGTAGCCAAGGATGACCTTGATTCAGAACCTCCTGTCTCCACCTCCGGGGTGTAGGATTACAGGGTATGTACCACTTATTAATTTTATTTGGTGTTGGGGATCAAACCTAGGGCACTGTGCATGCTAGACAAGAACTCTAGCCACTGAAGTGTTACCTGGCTTCTGCATTTTGTCTGTTTGTGGTGGTGGGAATTGAACTCAGGATATGGCATATGCTAGGCAAGCACTCTACCACAGAACTATAATCACAGGCAGATACATTAAGTTTTATCTGCTTCACAGAAATTCATATGTAAGAGTTTTCTGGCTAGGTGAACATGTTCATGAGAAATTTCTGAGAAAATCCAACTGGCTAGTCACAATTTTCTTAAAGGAATAGAAAGGGAGGGAGCAGACTAGAGGGACACAGAAATTATGCATGGGTTGGCAAGGATTCCAAGCACAAAGGAAAATGCTACTGGATATATGGAGCGTAGGGTCAGCTCAGCGCATAATAGGAGACTTTTCTGTTTCTTGATGTGAGATTTATATTGAACACGATTTGGTAGGTAGGGTATAGAAGAACACTGTGGAAACCTTCAGGAATTCAGGGCTCTCCACCAGTCCAGAGGACCACAACCGGGGATATATCTGACCCCACAGCCATCAGGAATGTGTCTTCTCAGCAACTATGTCTTCCAAGTCATCTGCATTAAACTTGGTGAGGTCCCACTTCTGTGAGATGTGGATCTTCTGGCGGCCAGGGAACTTGAGCTTGGCTGTGCGCAGAGCCTCAATCCCATGTTCCTGCTTCTGCAGCTTGGTGCAGATAGACAAGATGACCTGGCCAGTGTGAACCTGACTACTGTGCCCTGGGGCTTCCCAAAGGCGCCATGAATACCTGTCTGGGGCCTGTCAGCCCCATCTTGCTATGGAAGACATGAAAAGGGCGGGGCCTCACTCGGGTATGAAAGCTGTCCTTGCCACAACTCTTTACCACATATTTGTTGGCACAATACAGGTACCTCCAGGGCTTCAGAAAAGAGTTGTTCATATTCATCTGACACTGTGGCCACAAAGTGAAAATTCATCTACTTTCGTTTTCTTCTGTCCTAGGTCAAAGATGCAGTTCAGGGACACACGGCAGCAAGGAGACGTTGGGTATGGCTTGTTCTCACAATACCTGTAACACTGGGGGGGGCGGGGCGGCCGTCCACGATGACAATAGGATCGCTGGTGGCACGCCAGAGGAAAGGAGTAGGATACTATTTTTTAATGTTCTTTAGGTAAAATGGCAGTAAGCAAATGTACCATGCTTAGACTTAGGGCTCCCTCAGAGCTGGAAGAGGGGCTCCAGCGGGTCTATCAGGCTGGAAGCACACACCTTTGGAAAGCAGTGACAGTTGGACCACGGACAAGCCACTACGTGTAGTAAGGTTTTAGCAGTGGCTCTGAGAAATAAAAACAAGGCAGGCAGCGCCATGGCAGGCGACACACGGGTAAAGTCAGCAGTACTTCTCTGTGTGGTAAGTTCCACAGCAAAGAGCACGTCTTCATAACTCCCTGCACAGCTCACAGGGAGACTGAGAGACAGTGAAGACTGCAGAGCCACCACTGCCACCTGAAACCTCTGGGCTGAAGGGCAGACACCTCTACTTTTTACACACAGACATGTTTTAACTTGCAGATGCCACAGTATAGAGTATGCTTCGACATTTATAAACTGTAAGACTAAAATAAAGCAGAGTCTGTTTTATTGGGGGCGCAGAATCCAGAAGATGGACACCAATCCCAGGTTCCACTTGGAATAAGAATTGTATCCTCACTGACATTTAGGGGGCTTTCATCATTCCACGGCACTCACCCTGCATGTGAGAACACCCCAAGGTGCCACACCAGCCCCTCTAGGAGTGGAGAGATGAGACCAAGGATGTTCTCCAGGAGAGCCACGTGTCAGGACGAAGGGCGATCAGCAGCTCTGATGGCGGCTGCGCTGCACTGCCAGGTGCTGTGCACACGGTACTATAAGCAGGCAGCTACATTTATTTTGAGATATTTACTTAGGTTAGAGGAATGTTATCACTCTTGTTTTAGAAAGCCTCTTGGGTGCTTGTAATAAAACAAATGTTTTCTTTGAGGGTCTTTTATGTAAACCAATTGAATGATCTTCTTCTATGAGGATAAATGTGTTCTAGTAAACTCTGCCAAGAAATAAATTTTTATAACACCAATTCCAGTAAATTATGTTTTAAAAGTGAAGTGTATTCCCACGGAGATGGCAAGGTTGTGGGACTGGGAGAAATTAAAAAGGCTCTGTAGTGAAAGCCCTCTGTAGACAAGACACCTGTGGCACACCTTTCCATCCGCTGCCTCAGGCAGCGTCTAAGGCTTTCATGACCTCCAATGCCCGTTTTCAAACACTTCCCCAAAATAATGAAATTAATTAAGTGCTACCTCAAATGAATGAAATTAAGCAAGAGCAAGAGAACATGCACAATCTAAAGATGGTATGGTTGGCTCAGGAGAATGAAGAAGCTCACCAGGTGGGTTGTAGGATCCTGGGAGCAAGGCGTGGTGGGACACACCTTTAATCCTCCTGCTGCTCAGGAGACAGAGACAGGCTATGTTTCAAGTTAGCCTGGACTACATAGCAAGCCCTAGGCCAGAGACCCTCTTTCAAGAATAAAATAAAGTAAATCCCAGGGCTGGAAGGGCATGCCAGCGGTTACGAGCATGAACTGGGGCCTCAGGTGTTCAGCACTCCCTTCTGAACACACTGGGTGAGCACTGCACCCATGTGGCATGTGTGTGTGTATATATATATATATATATATATATATATATATATATATATATATATATACATATATATATATATATTTGTTCTTATTCCCTCTCACCCACACATAAGTAAAAATAAAGCTTAAAAGAAAGAATTCTAGGAATTAAGTAATTTTGCCTAAAGAGGGCAAATGAAACAACTAATCACTTTTCTGGATAAATACAACAAAATCTTTTACCTGAGAATAACAGAAACATCCTTTTTAAAAGTGCAATTCCCCCCCCCCCCTTCCTGTGGGGTGTGAAGTGCATCTGTGCGGGCCATCAGCACTGGGCAGTGAGTAATTGCTGGATGACTTACTTCCCTGTGCACACCAGGCATCAGGTTCAGTTTAATGAGCACTTGGAGAGCGTGCAGGTCAGAACTTTGTGATGTCCCCTCTCCTCTTCATCACACTAAGAAGGTGTGATCACCTAAGTGTGAGCAGGATGCTCAAGACCCACAGAGAGCTAGTCACCCCTCTCTAAGCGAGCCACAGGCTTTCCCTAGTCACAAGACTCAGCAGCGAGGCTCCCAAACCCCTTCAAAGTATTCTCCATCTAGAAAGACACCTTAGTTTGGATGCCTGGTGGGAAACAATGTCATACCTACTTTGCCTGAGCAGTCATATCCAGCCTGACCTCCCAGCACGCACAGCCTGGCTCTATGCCAGGTTTTATCGCCTTTTCGCCCACTAAAGCGTCACTTGTAGCTTCAACACCGAGAAGGGCTCCCCAACTCCTCACTGGACCTCCTCCTGCTTCTTCCTTTCTTCTCATCCTTGAGTACTTTGTTTACGTGTACTTAATAGTCCTCTGTAAGGACATCCCCGCCACACGCACACCCAATGACCCACTCACTCGCTGTACTCCAGAATGTCTTCCCTACCAGCCATCACGTCACAAAGTGTATGGATCCCTTTATGTGCTGGTCTGTATTGCCCACTGTGCTGCCTAGATTTATGTCAACCTGATTCAAGAGTCAGTCGTCGGGGAAGTGGGAACCCAATTAAACTGCCCCTGTGACTGGCCTGGGACTGGCCTGTGGAGCAGTTTTGATTCATGATGGATTTTTGAGGATCCAGTTCACTATCCCTGAGTAGGGTTCTAAGCTGTGCAAGGAAGCTGTCTGGGCAAACCATAGAAGCAGGACAGATAAGCAGAAGCCCTCCACGGGCTGCTTCCGTTCCTGACCTGACTTCCAGCAATAATGGAGTATGACCTCAAGTTGCATGGTCTTTATCACAGCAATAAACACCTTAACAAAAGACAGCTACTAAAGTCCACGTTGTACAGCAGACACGAGCTCGGGCTTAGCCCTGCAGAGCAACGGCGGGCCTCAACACAGTTCACTGCTGCCACTATGCACAGGAGTTTTTCTGCTAATAAGATTATCCCAAACTACTTTTTCTAGGTTTTTTTTAATTTTTTTTATTTTTTTTTATTGTGTTGAGACAGAGTGAGACTCTCTAGCACAAGTTATGCCCAAACTCAAGGTAATCCGCCTGACTCAGGCTCCAAGTGCTTACGTTAGAGGCATGATATATCAATCATATCAAGTTCAAGTCTCTGTAAGACTTACTAGGGGTATACCACACATAAACTTTCCATCTATCATCTAAACAGACACAAAGTCCTGACTTTATTAGTGATCATCATACCAATGCTAAGAGCCCTACTGAGACTAAAACAGTGTTACATGAAACAGTAATAGGCCACGTTGGAGAGTCTGCTGTGATACTGTGGTCAAGCTGCGTCTGAATACTGTGCAAGAGCTAGATGACATCGGCCCTGTTCCTCTCATCTGTCACGTTACCAGCTTGTTACATTCAAGTTTGCACACTTTCTGACAAGCAGAGGAAATGGTTTCTTCAACTCTGACAGGACACTGCCCCAGGTAGCCTCTTGGCCTTCTCCTATACCATATGGATTCTGGAAAGCTATTCAGTCATATGCGTATGTTAAAGGAGAGAATGGTTTGAATATAGCAACTCCTGCGTTAATTAGCCTCAAGAGCATAGGTCTGATGAGCTTCTAGCCTCCAAGGGGAGGGCATGCCCAGGGGTGAGGACAAGCTGCACCAGATACCAGGCTCTCCCTCAATGTCACTCAGGGCATGAGGATGAGGATGAGTGCTAACCGTTTCCTATGTAAGCCCTATTTCACTTTACTGATGACAAGAGTGCATGCGATGTCTCAGGAGGGTTGGTTCCAGCACCTCTAAATCCAACTGTTTGGGACAGCTTTAGGAAAATGGAAGCCCAGTTTATTTAGCATCCCTACACCTGTGCTCCCTTATAGACAACCTCATAAACTGCTATTTTTTTTAAATTACACTACCAGCCCAGGCTGAATAGACCATTTCTTTCTCTTTCTCTCTTTTTCTTTCCTTTTCTTTTTTCTTTTCTTCTCTCTCCCTCTCCCCTCCCTGTTTCCCTCCCTCCCTCCCTTCCTTGTTTTCTTTAAAAGCACACTGATGTCCAGCCCCTCTGTGATTCTTAAAGTTCCCAAACTGCCGACCATGCTTGGGGCCACGGACAACTGGGAAACAATGTCCCCAGCTCTTCTTTTCCCTGTTTCCTAAAGACTATAAGAAGTTCTGTAGCCGTCAGGTCTACACTGCTTGTGCTGTGGTTATGAGTTGAATTCTCGGTGAAGATCAGTCATCAGGTACCACAGGGATGCTGAGACAGAACAGTCCCTGTCCTCAAGGAGCTGAAAGTCTCCTGGGCAAGAGCAGGCAGGAGGCCGGCCTATGTTCTCAGTGCTGCAGTGCTCCTCACACAGAGAGGACCCGTCCCCAACGTCCCCAAGGCGTCAACTTCTCAGCTTTACAGAACACCTGCACTCCAAGAGCCTCAATCCCACATTCTACCACCTTCTTTTTTTCTACTTAAAAAATGATTCGTCTTATTGTCCCTCCATCCTTCTCTGTTTGCTTTCCCTTCTTGGTCTATTAAAAATAAAAACACAACAACAGCAACAACAAAAACCATGCTCAAAAGCCGTTTAAGTTTCTTCCTGTCTCCCAGAGCCATGGCAGCCCTTCCTGCTTCTTGGCTTCCTCTTTTTCTAGATATTCTTTCTCTACCTGTCCTTCACTGCAGACATTCCTCAGAACACAGTTCTATTTGGAACTTGCTCTGTAGCCCAGGATCTTCAAATGCACCATCCTTCTGCCTCAGTCTTCCCTGTGCTGTTACTATGGCGTGTGACCAACCTTTAGAACAATGCTAGAGCCCCTCTTCCCGGAGAATCTCATACACCATCAAAGCCTTTCCAAACCCACGTGGAATGTCACCATCCGTCTTGGCACCTTTAGCCACTTAGTGGAAGCAGCTTTCCTTCACATTCTACCATAGACAAACAAGGAAACCACACATCCTGGTTAGCTGTGACTGTGAGGCTGACAGCCTAGAATTATCTGGGACTCGCAAGTGAGAAACTACGGAAATCAGACTGATATGTCTGTAGGCAATTACTTTGTTGATTGTTCTAAGGAGGGCCTAGCCCACTGCAGGGGGCAGCATTCCCTAGCTGGCCATCCTGGGCTGTCTGAGGAAGCTAACAAACTTTACCCTGCATAAGCCAGCAAGCAACTCCTCTATGGCTTCTTCTGTTGTATTTCCTTGGTTAGAAGTAATGCAGTATGGACCAGCAGGCAGACCTGCCTTAGCATCTCTACTTGAGCTCCCGCTCTGATGTGGCTTAGTAACAGACTATAATAAAGACTCTCTACCCTAAGCTGGTGTTGGTCATGGTTGGTCACATCATCAGTGAAACTAAGAACTATACAAATGTCAAGTGTCCATATCAGTTGAAGTGTATCACGCTAGTCTCCCAGTGTCTTTTGTAGCTCTGAAATCTTTCAAACTGAAAAGTTGGGGAAAACATGCAGGGTCAGAGTCAAAGACATAAGTCATTGCCTTTGCCTCTTAGAGAATTTATAATCTACTTAATTTGCCTAATCTTACCTATAAGCAGGCAGAGCTAAGAGTTCAATAATTGATTAATAATGAACTCAAATATACAATCAAACTACAATCATGGTCTATTCTGTGGCGGCAACATGCTAGACACTGTATAAGATCCGCAGACCAATGTTGGAGACAGAACTTGCCTCTCTAAGCAGCTTCTGTGTCACTGAAACCCAGAGCCCTGTTCCCTTCAGCAGGCAAGGTTCTTCTGGCTCAAGGCTGCTGCTGCCTATTTCCCAAGACTTCTGACCTCCACCTGCACCACTGCACCAGGTCGAAGCCCACTGCTTCCTACTCAGCCTCAAACCGTCCTTGTCTTTGTCAAATTGTTTCATAAACATTTCATTTCCCACTCAAGTTTCCAAGATTCTCTGTCTATAAAATGAAATTCAAAGCCCTTGGCTTGACAGAGAAGCTCAAATTTTACTCTTGTCACACCCTCCCACTTGTTTTGTATTCTCACCCACAATGCTTTGCTGGCAGGTTTCTCCAGTGAGTCTCCACCTCACTCTTCCACCCAGTTCCCATCTCCTCTAGAGATCCTCCCAGGTGACTAACTGGTCCAGCACAGCGAGGGCAAAGCCATCTCTCATTCTTCTGACCCCACAGCAAGGCCCTGGCAGTCACTACTTCAGTACTGTCTTAGTACCTTTCAGAGCTTATGAGCCACTTCTAAGTAGTTCCTTTTCAAATACTACAAGCACATATGTCGTGACAGAGAATATAGGAGTTTTTACCTAAAATTAGTATCACCTTTTGAGCTATAAGAATTTTTAAAAAAACATTCAACAACAATAGTGTTTTTATTGTGTTTGTGTGTGTATGTTCTATAAGTGAGTGTGGGTACCTGTGAAGGCCACAAGAAAGCACTGGATCCATTGGAGCTGGACTTGTGGGTGGTTCTGAATCCTCTCACATAGGCGCTGGGGACACATGCCAGTTCCCTAGAGAGCAGCCAGCCTCTCACCTGAATCGCCTGCCTCTCCAGTCCTACTGCGGTTTTACATACAGAAACCCGCTACATATAATTTAGCATTTTAACATTCTCAGTGTACAATTCAGTGACAACATTACATTGTGCAACACTGTACAACACTGACACTCTTCAGGTCCAATATGTCCACCACTCAATGGAAACTGGTGATTAATAACTCCTTACCAGGAGGCAACAACCTGTCTCACAAAAGAGGGTCCTAGTATGAAGTGGTAATTTCAGGATTTGAAGGTGGAAGCGGGAAGACTAGGAATTCAAAGTCATCCTTCACTAACCAGCAAGCTGAAGGTCAGCCTAGCTAGATGAGGCTGTCTTGAAACGAAGTTGTGCACCCACACCCTGGAGGGCAGGCCAGGTGAGCAGTGGGCCCTTCAGCAGAGAGAGATGAGGCTGAGAATCATGAGACAGACAGACTGCTGGTTTTTCTGGTTTTTGTTTGTTTGGTCGGTTTTTGGTTTTTCAAGACAGGGTCTCTGTGTATCCCTTGCTGTCCTCGAATTCTGTTTTATTTTGTTAATGATATTGTTTCATCTCAAAGAATCTTTAAAAGGAAAAGAAACTTTATCTGATTATGTAATGCGACTCGGTGGGGAAGGTACCGACTCAATTTTACATATTCAAATAAATAAAAACACTTGTCAAATATAATAACATTATATAAAGAAAATAATTCATTTTTACTACCCCCTCCTCTGCTTAAAAGGCTTAGTGACTGCTCAAAAATACTTCATCTGAAATAACACCAACCAAAATTCTGAATTTTAGGTTTCCATTTGTACTAGAGGCTTACTTATAACACAGACATTCCTATTAAAACTCAAGTAGAAAAGACCTGGGCAAAATATGCCATTTATCACGAGTAAACTCTCTGTCCACAGCACTCACATTTAGTCATCCAACTACAACAAAGCAGGAGCTGGGCTACAAACGGCAGCCATGGGGTCCTAGTGGCTCAGAGCCCATGGGCTGCATCAAACAGAGCAAGTTTATGGAACTGTTACAGAAATCAAAACATCTGTTTGATTGGCTCCTAAAAGAGGAGCCAATGATAACCAAAAAGCACAATAAACTCCAGAGAGTGAATTCACTATGAGAGCGCACACGCGCGCGCGCGCGTGCGCGCGCACACACACACACACACACACAGAGACAGAGAGAGAGAGAGAGAGAGATTCACATACACACACCACTAAACAGCTTAATGTTTGAAAGTAAGAATTTAATTTACATGGCAATATAAATCAATTTATATTTTTAAAAGTCTCCAGGGGCCAGTGATGGCTCAGTAGTTAAGAGTCTTGCTGATATGTTAGGGGACCGAAATTCCATTTCTAGAATCCATGTTGGGCAGCTCAGAACCACCTGCAACTCTAGGAAATCAATGCCTTCTTTTGACTTCCACGGGTACTAATCCAAACCCATATCAGAAACGCATGTGTAGACATAATTTATATAAAAAAAGATCTAAATACAATCATTACCTGTTTTCATGCAACATATTTAGCAACTGCAACTCACACAAGGTTTGAAGACCAGTGACTTGGAGTGCAAACTGTTCTGTCAAGTGCAGACAGCAGCGGGGAGGGGCAGCAAGCCTCCCCTGGAGGGCAGCTCTCTGACCACTAAGCAGCTGCTGCTGGGAAGATGCTGTGTGCCACGGCTGTGTTATAACAAAGTGATGTCTAAATTTAAATCTACACACTGATACTGACAGAAAGAAGTCCTAGAAAGGGTGAAAACCTTTTATTAAGTGAAAACCAATTATTCAACTTATTCAATATAATTTATAATTGATGAAACTACAATCTCACTAATAAGTACTGAGTACTTATGCTGAGGGTAACACCAGAAAAAAAATTAATGTATCATTTTATATATATCATTTGATTCACACATCTTAATTGGAAGCTGACTTCAAAAAGCATTCAAGCTACCTTATCTATTTTGTCTCCAACAATTAAGGCCATCAAAATATTAAATAGTTAAGTCTTATGGCACAGCAGGTGGGCACTTGGCTCCCAAGCCTGACAGCGGGTCTCTAAGACACACATGGAAGGATTCTGCAAGTTGTCCTCTGACGTCCTTACACACACTGTGGCACATGTGCATCCTCACACATATACAACATGAATAAATGCTATTTTAAAGACTGGTTTTAACTTCTATATAGGAAGCAGCATAAAATATAAAGTCAACCTCAGACAGGAGCCGAGGACAGAAAGCACAGGACGGCTCAGCACAGGGTAACACTAGGAAGACAGTCAGACGCAGAAACTCAATAGAAATGCATTACCACTCAAAACAGTGGCTCTCAACCTGTGGGTCCTGATACCCTGTCACAGGGGTCACATAGCAAATATCCTGCATACCAGATACTCATATTAAGATTCATAACAGTAGCAAAGTGACAGTTACAAAGCAGCAACAGAAATAATTTTAGGGTTGAGGGTTGCCACAATATGAGGAGCTGTATTAAAGGGTCACAGCATTAGGAAAGCTGAGAACTACAGACTTGAAAGATTCAGTGGGGAATGTTCCAAAAATTAAAGCAGCTGCTGTATGTAAAGGCAGCTTAATATATACGCTTTGGAAAAATAAAGATACCTAGTATGTTCTTGGCAATCACACTCGTCCCAAACCATTTTAGAGTAATAAGCCTCGCTGTCGCGCCGCGGAGCACACCATCAGCAGTGAGAGCAATGCTCAAAGGTTTCGGACTGAAGGCGTGATTATGAGAATCTACAAAGGTAAAGAGTCCTTCACACTTCTGAGACACAAGCCTCTCAGATGAACTCTGCTACCGCGTGGACTCAAGGGTACACTTCCTTCTTCTAAAACACAATTATCTTATGAAAACCTTCAAATTGTTCAGTTTTAAATCTGATAGCACTTACCCACAAGAAAACCACTGTATGTTTGAATAACTGATACTCATTTGAAACTACAATTTATAATTTGATCAGCTAGAGCTGTTTGAACTCACAAGAGACGCACACAAGGGAGCCGACACCAGCAGCAGTGGCAGCTACAGTACAGACCTACCGCAGGGAGCGTCCGTGATTCTATACAAACAACCAAGGGAAGCACTGGGCTTTCATCTCTTAATATTTCTCTACTTCTCAACCACTAAAAATGATCACCCACACCAGAAATTCTGAGACTAGTTTGGGGCTCAGTTAAAGAACCTAGTTTAAGGTACCTTTCTCTGGATGCAGCTCAGTTGCTAGAGTACATGAGCCTGGCAAAAAGCCAGCATGGCACCCACACCTGCTAATGCCAGCAGAGAATGAAAAACTCAAGGTTACTCTCAGTTAGACATTGTTTGAGGCCAGCCTGAAACACTGTCTCCAAAAAAAAAAAAAAAGTACCTAATACTCAAAATAACTTTCTTACAAATCAGGACAAAATCTCAAAAAGTACCTCAAATCTGATCAACACTATGAACAAATCTGTACAAAGTGAAAGCACTAGGGTGGACCAGATGGCTGGTGAGGAGGATGCTGACAGCGCAAGCCTGGCAGCCGGAGTTTATCCCAAGAACCCACAAAGGTAGGAGAGACTAGTTCCACAGAGCTGTCCCTTAGCCCCCACACGCACACAGACTAAACCACAGGTGCTGAAAGCCAAACACTTCGGTTAGCTTCCGCCCTGAATGTTCACACATATGTGCTGTGAACACTCACTAATACTGGCCAGTGACTCCTCCCTACAAATTTAAAGCAGCAAATGAATGAAGCCTTACCTCCATTCAAGGCTGATCCTGGCTCTAAGGTTTGTTTTAGACCTCCATGGTTCAAATATCAGTTTAGACAAGTCATGACTTCTTGCCATCTTGACTCAGAAATGCAAAACTGGTCATTTAAGTAAAGCCAAATGGTCAAGACATCCTTTGAAAGCTGGCTTCAAACTATTTTCACGCTGGATTAAGCAATATCAACAAAGAACACCATCTTTTAAGCGTTTAAATTTATCATTTAAAGCAAAATTATTCTACTAAAGCCACAGGTTACTTCCAGAATTGCTTTACAAAGTCAACACAACATGATGGCGCGGGTCTGAGGACTAGCTTGCTCTCACTGCACGCTCCGGCATGGTAGGGGAGCTGTAGTAAGGCTATCCCAGCAGAGCAATGCCGCAAGCTGCATGTGTAGAGGCCGACGTCACCTACAGCTACAATGAAAAAGGCAAGCTCCTTTTCCAACTTCAAGTTTGTCTCAGATGCACAAGTGCCCACTCACTCCATGGAAATCCATCACTTCTCAACAAACCTTAGCCTGCCGCATGCCACAGCACAGATACATATACATTTCACTTGATGTTAGCACCAAACCACACACAGACCATAGAAGAAAAGCAAAATTCTATAATAGAAAACACGAAATAGAAGTCAGGAGAAAGTTAAAACAATGCATAGGCAGCTTACCTGCAGTTTGGCGGAGGGTCTAAAGTGATGTCTGCCAGCTCCTTCTGGATCCTGGGAGATCAGGACACAACGTTAGTTACTCCACTGAGGTCCCGGTGCAGGCAAGAAGCTCGAGGTCTCGCCCACCCTCGCCAGCATGGCTTCTAGTGCTGCCAAGCTCACTAGGGCAGTTGGCCTGGGGTTTCCCTTTTAAACACTTTAAACTTTTCTCAATTGCTACTCCCCCAGCTTTCCCAGGATCTCGCCCGTGAATGAATACAAAGGTCTCCCCTGGGATTCCCCAGGTCTGCTCCTCCTGCCCCAACCCCAGGACTAGAACTCTGCAGTGCTGGGCCTCTTGGCGCCCTAAACAAACTGTGACTCCACACACCAGCCCACCCCAGATCAGGCACACGGTTCTGTGGCCCCAGTCAGGTACCCCCTCGCCCCACCCCCACCCTGTAAGGCCGGGATGCGCGCACCAGCGCCCCACGCAGGCTGGGACTGCTCAGACCCGGACCCTGCCCGCAACCGGGCGCAGCTGCCTGCCGGCAAAGCCAATATGGCCGCTCGGGCCCCAGTGACCACCACCGCCAAGGGTAGAGCAGCCCAGGAAGTACTGGGTGGGGCTGAGGGCAGGGGACCCCGGGCGGCCGCACAGGTGCACTGCCACCTGCGCCCCCCCCCTCGCCCGCCCGCGAGCAGCGCCCGTTCCCAGCCCGACTGCCGCCGCCCGGGCCGGGGCCAGGCTCGCTCGCTCGCTCGCTCGCTCGGGCAGCCCATCCCGGCCGCAGCCCCGCACCGCGGCCCCCGCTCCGCTCGCTCGGCTCCGCACCTCCTCACCTCACAAAGAGCCCATCCCCCACGCGGAGGCCGAAGCCACTGACAGTTCACACCCGGCCCTGGCCTTTGTCTTCTCTTCTGCTAACCCAGGAGCTCAGGGCTCCTGTTAAAACACCGAACTCTGGGGCCTTAAACTGCCTCTCCTAAAGGGAGCTTAAGGAGCTATTTGTATAACTTCTCATCCTAATGGGCTGTTGTTACAACTTAAAAATCCACCAAGGTAGCTAGTAAAAAGAATGACCACACTCAGAACTCGGTAATCTCAGCGACAATGGATGTCTCTGCCTTGCCAAAGGGGAAGAATCCTGCTATAATGCACTGACATGTTTAGCTGGTACTTCTTTCACATTAAAAGGAAAACAAATTGAGTGGTGCCTGGGGAAGTTCTTCAAACTTTCCTATTGAGCACTTCCTGTCCCTACAGTTTAGAACATCCAGTTTCTCCTGACATTATTAGTGTCTTGCTAAATTCTACTTCCAGCAAGCACTTCAGGCCCTACATGTTTGCATCGGGTGTTTCATTCCCAAATGGATGTTAGTTTGGAGGACTAGTTTCCGGAATCTTGTTGTGTTGGAATTGACAACCTTCAGATCTATCAGAGAGCAAATGTGTCTCCATGAGCTGTAAGAGTACAAAGTGCTCCTTTAGTGCTCAGAAGTGAAGCTTCTAAGAAGGCCAGTGAGGGCTCACAGCTAAAGATGCCCGCTATCCTACCTGACTGACCCCAGTTCAATCCCTCGAAGCTACATGCGGAGAGAGAACTGTCTCCAGGATTGGCCTCTTACTTCCACATGTTCCCTGACATGCTTGAATGTATCCACACATACCACATGAATACACACAAAATACAATTATAAGTTTTTGAAGTCCAATGCCAGGCAGTTTTACTCACTGAATCTCAAACTCCACCATTTGCAGCATTTCCAGACGACTGATGCAAGGTATGCAAGTGATTTAAAGACCTGTTCAAAAAACGTGTGTCTGGCCCAGCACAGTCCCCACAGTAGCTCTCCTCTACCAGGGACCATGCTCCACAGAGAACAAATCCCCTAGTCTGTCCATGGAGGTCTCATTCTCACATCATCTCCTGCTGCATATGCCCTTCCCAACACATTCTAACTCCTGCCCTAATTTCCCGTTCATTCTCTCCTAGATACCCTTTTCACTTTGTGCCTTTGGATGCTAACCTCAGCTTTCCTTTAACAGGAACAGCCACTGCTTCAAGAAGGCATTGACGAGTCTAAATCCGTGGCACTAACAGACACATACGGCACGTAGGCTTGCTGGTAAAACCACCACTTGCTGTTTTCCAGCAGTCATTTCTCCTTGTACTGTTTCTTTACCAGCTGTTTCCAAGTAGTCTCTCAGAGGTCAGGTTAACAGGGAATGATATGGTTGTTCTTCCCAAAGCTTTTCTGAGGGCAGGGCCTTCTCTAGTCAACAATTTGTCTTCCCTTTTACTGGAGAAAAAGGTCCAGCTAAAAGCAGCAGGGCTCAGGACATCAGCTGGCCTCTTCCTACCCTCCAGAGACCTTTAGAAAGGAAAACTTTGAACTGATCCTACCCGGCACAGCCCTGGGATTACAGGCCTGTGCTGCCACTGGTCCTGACAATGCTTCATGCCTGCTAGGCCAGTACATGACCATCTAAGCTACCAAACAGTCCATTCTACATTTCTTTGTTTTGTCCATGAGACAGACTCTTGTGGAACTTATGCTGCACTCACAGGACATCTATCTGCCTGTTTCTGTTTCCAGGGGCTGAGCTGATAAACGCCTGTACGGCTATGCCCAGAACTAAGTGTCTAACTTCCTTAGCTTCTACGGGAAGATCTACATATTTGTACTACACTGACAAAAAGCAAAGAACTTTCTAAACCTGTCCATTTTCTTCTTATTTCTGGCACAATATAAACGCCCCACTGACATCACAGCTAATGCCCTGTACTGGGCAGGACAGGTCAAAAGCAGAACAGAGAGCTTAAGAAGACCAGGATTGATCAAGAAAGGTCATCCTGAGCAAGAAAGGTAGAATCTAGGCTCAGGGAGATTCACAGGGGTTCATCAGAGACCCTGGAGAGGCTGAGCTGTAATCAAACCACAGAAACTGATTACGGATTTACCAAAGTATCAACTCCTCTCTCAAGACCTGAACACTAACCATCTAAAGTGAGCTGAAGTCACTCCATCAGTCCAGTTAGGTCACTAAGACAGCAGACCAAGTTTCTGAACTTCAGGTCAGGGAAAACAACAGAACAAACTGACAATCACTGAGTTCCAGGCTCACTACTCAGCATAGAGATCCAAAGCCATTTAGACCTTCCATTTCATGTTAAAGTCTTTTCCCCACCAGCCCACAGTTTCTGTTCCTCACTATGGCCAACTAGCTCAACAAAAAGGCAAGGAGTTATGAAAGGATGGAGGGGGTTCCCAGGTATCTGCTAGAGATTATTTTAAGGATCACAGGGATCAGAGAACTCGTTTAAGGTTGACAGGGATAAAGTATCCACCTGTCTTTTTACACAAGAGATTATCGCTGGGTGTATTCTGTAATCCCAGCAATCAAGAGACTGAAAGTACTGAGTTCAAGGCCAGCTTGGGCCACAAGAGATCCAGTCTAATAAAACAAGTCTTCCTGAAAAGTATCAAACTTAAGTTCTTAAACAGAAAAGATAAAAAGTCTCCAAAAATAACTGAAATCATTTTACAGTCACTCACTGATTCTTTCATCTCCCTCAACTCTCCAAACAGGCAAAGGCCCTTCAAATTCTGCCAGAAAACATGACGTAAATGTCTTTTAACCACTAATGGGAGTTAGTTAGTCCTTAAGCAATGTATGGAGAAAACACTGTTCAGAAAACAGCAGCCCTGCAACAGGTGAAGAGGAAGAAAGAGGGTCAGTACTTGTTCTGACAGAGTTGCCCAGGAAGGTACTCTTAATAATGAAGTATGCCGGGAAGTCAGATTCGGGATTACTAGGATGAAGACGCTGGAATCACATTCAGAGTCACTCATAAAAGTAAAGAGGATCCTTGAAACTTCAACAAGAAACAGACGAGGCCGACCACAACTCCTGCATGTGGACAAGGGCATCAACAAAACCAGAAGCATCGAGCGAGCGAGCGAGCGAGCAGTGGAGAAAACAGGTGGGACTGCCATGCCCCATTTTCCTGCCGAGAACGTCGTTGAAGCTCCCTCCCTGACTCCCTGACGTGCAGTGCAGCACGAGGGAGGCGACCGACCGACCGACCGACCGGGAAGCTAGGATGCCTGTGGAGGAAGGAGTGGGATACCTCTTGGCGCTGGTGGACAGGAGCTTCGAGTTTTTGCTCATGCTGACTTTACTCTCCTTCTTCTTGGGGGTGCTGCCTTCTTTCTCGGTCTGCTGGTTGGAGGACGAAGATGAGGAGGAGCTGGTGCTGGCCCTCGAATCGTCATCCGACATAGCGAACCCCCCACCCCACCCCGCGAACGGCCCCTGCAGGGGGAGGAAACAAAACAGAAACACAGACCATGCAGGCGCTGCAAAGAGGGAACTCCGCTGTCAGGAGGGCGCGGGCCCGGCCGGGCCGCCCCCGCCGCCCTGCAGAGGCTCGGGGCCCACCGCCGCACCGGCCGAAGAGACGCGGGGGGCCGCGATCGCGCGGGGGCGGCCCGGGGAGGGCCGGGGGCCGCCGCCGTCCCCGAGGCCTCCCGGCGTCTGCTCGAGTTTGGCGAGGTCGGGACTAGCCGAGCAGCGAGAATGGGTGAGGAAGCCGAGCGTGGGCCGCGTGGGCCGCGGGGACACGGCTCCCGGCCAGGCCCGGCCACGCGGGGCTGCGTTCGCAGGCCGGCGCGCACAATGCGCCCCGGGCGGGCGGGCGGGCGGGTCTCCGCGGGGACCGGGCCGCGCTGACAGTTCGCGCGGCCCCCGCCGCCCCGGCCCGCCGCCCCATCCCCGCCGCTGGGCCCTGCTGCCCGCGGCCCGGCGCTGCCGCCCGCCCGTCCGCCCGCCCGCGGCCCCGCGGCCCCAGGCCCCGCGGCCCGCCCGCTCGCCCGCCCGCCCCGGGGGCCCTCGCACCTCTCTTTGTGTCTGGCTGCTCCGTGCCGCCGCCGCGGCTGCTGCTGCGGCTGCGGCTGGGCCTGGCCACTCGTGTCTCGCTCTCGCTGGGAGAGAAGCGGAAGTGCAGCAACAGCAACTATTAACCAGGCAATGGCTTCCCCGGCCGCACACGCTCCGCGCCACTCCTCCTCTCCGCCCCGCCCCGCGCCCCTCCCCCGCCGCACCTGGGGGCCGCGGCCCCGGAGCCCCGAGAGACCCCCGCGTGGCCTGGGGACCCAGCGCTGGGCGGAGCCGAGGCCGCCAGGCAGGGTTGGGGGCCCTGGGCTGGCGGACCCCGGGTGAGCAGGGTGGTTCTTCCCAAGAGGGCTTTGGGAAAGGGCCGGGGGTGAGGTGGCGGGTGTGGGGAAAAGATGGTACTCTCCTGGCGAGGACTTTGACTCCTCCCCAAAAGTGATCCGTTTAAAAAGAAAAGAAAGAAAAAAAGAAGAAAAGAAAAGCGAAGGAAGGAAGGAAGGAAGGAAGGAAGGAAGGAAGGAAGGAAGGAAGGAAGGAAGGAAGGAAGGAAGGAAGGAAGGAAGGAAGGGAAAGAAAGAAAGAAAGAGAAAGAAAGAGAAAGAAAGAGAGAGAGAGAGAGAGAGAGAGAGAGAGAGAGAAAGAAAGAAAGAAAGAAAGAAAGAAAGAAAGAAAGAAAGAAAGAAAGAAAGAAAGAAAGAAAGAAAGAAAGAAAGAAAGAAAGAAAAAGAAAGAAAGAAAGAAAGATAGATCCCTTAACAGGGTTTTCCTTTGGGTTGACACTTGTTCCTCCCTCCAGCAATTACATGCTTGGAGCAGAGGTCACGTCTGTGAGAAAAACCCAGGCTAGCTTCTGTTCAGGACACCGGGCATGTACAATTTTATACGAGATAGCCCTCTTTCACTTGTTATTGAAAAGGATGTGGACTTTTTTTTTCTTTTTAAATGTATATGATTGGGGTTCTAGACAGGTAACTGCCTGGACTTGGGATTGTAAGATCACTGGAAATAAACCTTGAACTGTTGATTTTGACAGGATTTGTAATTCTTAAATTAAATATAATGTCTGAGTCTTAGAAATTGAAAAAAGTTCTAGACAGCACCCTACTTTCTTTTTACTCCAATATGATGCTATTCAAATAGTATTTTTAGAATAATCACACAGCAATGTCACTAAATTGTTCCTAGTGTGGCACTGTACTGAAATTTATTTTTAAAAATATTCCACCATTAAATTAGGACTTAGTTTCTTACTTTTTTGTCAGTTACAGACCCCTGTCATCCAAGCAGCAGGTCCATACATATACGATCTTGAGTCCAACATCACTCAGATTTCCATGGCCCACTCATTTAAACTGCCATTGCTTCCCATGGCAACAGTAGCTTCAGTTCCCACACACATGATATAAAGAAAGCTCACGGCATATCCAGGAGCACCCAGAGCCCGCATTCTCACTATCAAGCTAAACCTAGCTGCCAATTTGAAACTCCAGCTGTGTTAAGATTCATAAAGTAATTGCACACTCTATTCCACTCAATCTTTAAGGAAACCTGTATCTAGTAAGAGTGGTCTTCAAATTGTGTGTAGGTAGTATCAGTGATAAGAAGACTTCTCATAGGCTATCATTTGAGCCTCCTGTCAGCAGAAAGAACTGTTGTTCCTCTACTATCCAAAGCAAATGATTCTTCCCAGTTTGGGACAGGGTTTCTCAGTGTAGCTCTAGCTGTCCTGGAATTCTAGACCACGCTGGCCTGGAACTCACCTGCCTCTGTCTCTCAAGTGCTGGGACTAAAGGTGTTCACCACCACCACCAGGCAAACATACATTTTGAAGAAATCTCCACAAGTGTTTGGTTTTGTATGTGCTGGTAGAGCTTATAACGATGATAATACTGGCAGGTCATGGTGGCTCAGCCCCAGCATTGGGAAGGCAGAGGCAAGCAGACCTCTAAGTTTGAGACCAGCCTAATCTATATAGAGTTCCAGGCCATCCAGAGATGCACCCTGTCTTCCAAAAAATAGTGAAAAGGATAGCTATGTATTCAAAGTATTCTGATGTAAAGATTACTATTTTAAAACTTTAAACATTTTTAATTTAAGATTTTATGTGTATGTATACCAGGCTAGCCTTGAGCTCACAGAGATTGCCCCTCCTCTTCCCCCTGAGCACTGAGATTAAAGGTGTGTGATGCACGTGTGCGCGACCCTCCCTCCTCCCCCCCCCAGCTTCTAACCGTTCTACTTTTTTTCCTTTGGCAATTTTGGGAATTGACCCCAGGGCCTTAACACAGGTCAGATAAGTTCCCTACACTCCTACCTAAACTGACTGGTGTTCTTAGTTACAAGGCATAAGGATCTGAACTGATCTCACTAGCATCAGTTTCCTCATGTATAAAGAGCAAGAATACCCACATTGTCAGATGCCTATCTATAACATGCTCAGTTAGCCATCCAGCAAAGTAAAGGAATAATTCAAATCTGGGGTTCTAGGATGGATTTTCTAGGGAATTCTTTTAGGATGTGGGATCTTTAAGACTTGGAATTGATGATGGGTACTTTATTAGTAAAATCATTTTCAGGAGTTCAACGCCTTCCTCAGCTATGTAAGTTTGAGGCTATGTCACATGAGTCCAGGCCTGTCACAAAATAAATAGACAAATTTAAAAGAAAGAAACCTTTCAGGAGGAAGACAGAGTTGAGGAATGAGGAATTTCCATGTCTGGAGGGACATAGACTACTTTCCAGCTTGCATTCAAGTTCCAGTTGAAGGAATGAAGGTGTAGAAAGCCCAAGGACCTTCCTCAGCTCTGATGCCTAACCGTCCGCACACCAACCACTCAGCTCTGATGCCTAACTGTCCGCACACCAACCACTCAGCTCTGATGCCTAACTGTCCGCACACCAACCACTTTGTCACTTCTGGCAGTGCTGGTATGGAAGAAGGCCTGTAATTATATTAAAGAAAAATAAATTGAATATGAAAAACAAGCTCAGATAATATTTTTAAAATGCACTAACTGTGGGTGTGATAGAATATGCCTGTAATCCCACCATTTGGGGGCGGAGGAAGCAGGAAGATGAAGAAACAGTCCAAAGGTGGGACTAGGGCAGGAGGAGCGCTAAACCAGTCTCTGAAATAAAGCAAGGTCAAGTCCAGCCTTGGCTAATTAAGACTATTTCAAAAAAGAAAACAAGTTAGTAACAATACCAACCAAGCTGGGCGGTGGTGGCACACGCCTTTAGTCCCAGCACTTGGAAGGCAAAGGCAGACATATTTCTGAGTTCGAGGCCAGCCTGGTCTACAAGAGTTGGTTCCAAGACAGCCAGGGCTACACAGAGAAACCCTGTCTTGAAGAAGAACAAGAAGAAGAAAAAAAAAAAAAAACCAACCAAGTGAGCTGAGAAAGCCACATAATCTGTAATGTTTACTTATTATTAGAACACACTAATGTCCTCTATTCAAATCCTCCATCCAAAGGATAGCCATCACTAATCATTCTGTATTTATGGGTGTATTCCATGTCATTTTTTTCCTAAAAGAATAACCAATAACTACCTATTTCCCCATTCCCAGTTTCCCCAGAGGAAGCTGTTCTCCTGCTGTGGGCTCCTGGAGTTCAGGCAGATGCCTCAGACCCATTAAGTGCTGCGATTGGACCACTCAACTGATAGTAAAAAGACAAAGGAAGTTAAGGATTGGGAAGCTGACGTTCCCCAAGGCATAGTGAGCCTGGCACCACATTTCACCATGTTCAGGTTCAAAGCCAGGCTGAGCCAAATAGGAAAGACGAGACACACACACACACACACACACAGAGAGAGAGAGAGAGAGAGAGAGAGAGAGAGAGACATACATATACACAGATAGACATGCAAGTTCAAATACCAAGCAAGGAAATTGACATGTTAATCCAGTAATCCAGCTGGGGAGGGCACCTCAAGTCTGTAAGCCAACACTCACAGGGCTGAGATGAGAAGATCACTATAAATTCAAGGCCATCCTGTGCTACGTAGAGAGTTCCAGTTCAATACGGGCTATAGCATGAAAACTTGTCTTAAAACCAAAAATAAAAATAGCAAGAAATTGGATAGACAGACAGACGGATGGATGAACAATAGGCAGATAATTCATGGTTTCCCTTTCTTTTTGACTGCTTGTGGTTTGGGTTTGTTTTCATTCTTTGCTTTCTGTTTGAGACTAGGTCTCCTGTGGAACCCGGGCTGCCCTGCGCCTCGTGGGCCTCTTACCTCACAGCCCTCAAGGGCTGGGCTTATGAGAGTTTTTCACATCAGTCTCTCTTGGCATAGTTTTTAAAACTTCCTTGAAACCAAATAGTAAAGATTTCCTTTTTCTGCCAAACAAACAAAAGTATCCCATGATTGGAATTTTACAATAGTTTCTTCAAAAAGGACTCTTGTGGCTTCTGTCCACCAACTTCACTATAGGCTTTGTGTCTGGTTTCATTTTTTGTTTGCTTTTTTTTTTTTTAATATCTTTATAGGTATTTTGAGAGCTCATGTGTGTGTGGCCTCTTCTTGGAGAACATTGTAGTTCTCCAAGACTGAGCCCAGGGCATCTGGCTTGCTGGGCAAGAGCTTTACCTGCCGAGCTGGCACTGGCCCTGACAAAGACAAGGAATGGGCAAAAAATAAAGCCTGTTTTCAATTTGGATGGTTTTCTCATAGAAAGGAAGAGGTAGAGGGGAGAGAAAAGGATGGGGTTTGGGGGACTGAGAGACGGACACTTTCAAGTCCTTGCACCCACTCCTCTGACGTCACAAGAAGCTAGGACATATGTTATTTTTTTCTACCACATGAAGGCATTGGACAACCATGAAATTCTTAGAACTCAGTAAGGTTTGATAAGAGTAGAAATCTCTCAGGCAAGGGCAAAAGGTATATTTACTGTCTGAAGGTGAGCAGGAGGTATCTTCTCAACATACAATTCAGCACTTCTCCTTTGGAGGATCTTCTAAAGTAACTAGATTTCATTCATTTGTGTGCATGTGTCATGTGTGTCTGTCTGTGTGTGTGTCTGTGTGTGTGTCTGTGTGTGTGTGTGTGTGTGTGTGTGAGAGAGAGAGAGAGATAGAGAGAGAGAGAGAGAGAGAGAGAGAGAGAGAGAGAGAGAGAGGAGTCTCTGTAGTCCTGAGTAGTGGGTGGCCTGGACATTGTTAATCTTAATTAAACTCATAGAGATCTACCTGCCCCTGCCCCTGCCCCTGCCCCTGTCCCTGCCTCTGCCTCTGCCTCTGCCTCTATTTCTGCCACCTAGGGGCTCGCTAAAAGGCATACTTGGTTAAATTAGGCTTCTTCATCAAGGTAGATTGTATTAGAATATAATTGGTTAGAGCAGTTCAGTTTGTGAGTCTCTGATATCTCTCCCCTCCCCCCCCCCCCAATTTAGTACTTTTTAAGTAATTGGGGAAATGAAATAGTATCAGAGAAGACTAATTTCCTTCAGGAGACTGAGACAAGATCATGTGAAATTTCAGGGCAGCTTAGCTGCAGAGTAAGACTCCGTTTCCTGTCTCCCATAGTTTTATGATGTTTTATAAAACCATTTCCATCTCTTTATTGTATATGTATGTGGTAGAGGGCATATGTGCCGCAGCATGCATGTAAAGGTCGGAGGATAACTCTGAGGAGTTGGATCTCTCCTTTCGCTACGTAGGTAGTGGGATCTCAAACCATCAGGGTGGCAGGCGCCTGACCCTCTGAGCCCTCTGCTGTTTCTATGGTGTGGCAAATTGGTCAGCAGATTTTTGAATCCAGCTTTGAATTCAACAGTTTTTTTTTAAGATTGATTTTTACTTTTACTTATGTGTATGTTTATATGTGGTTGTGTGTACTTAAAGGCGGGTGCCCACAGAGGCCAGAAAAAATCGGCAAACTTGGGGGAGCTGGAGATATGGGCTGTTGTGAGGCACCCCACGGGGGTTCTTAGAACTCCTCTGTAGAAGTGGTAAGTGTCCCTGGCCACTCAGCCCCAGGATCCATTTTGCTGTTGTTGCAATAACTGTAAACTTCAGAAGCAGTTAACAGCAGAGATACCAGTATTTTGTCCTTGGAGACGGGACTTCATGTATCCTAGGCTAGCCTGCAACTCTCAGTGCTACTGAAAGTGACCTTGAAGTTCTGATCCTTTTGCCTTTAACACTTTGGGGTGCTAGGACCACAAGTATGAGCTATCACACCTGACTGAAACGTTGTCTCTTAAAAACCGAGAAAGCCAATGGAGTCTGCCTATAATTACAGTACATGGGAGATGAGGTAGGAGGATCATAGGTTCAATATTGGCTACAAATTCAATTCAAGGACAGTTTGAGCTAAAAAGCAAACCCTTATTTGTAAATAAATAAACATTCTAAATTATAGATACCTTTACATTGTAAAATCATTGTAAAAGAGTTTTTAAAACAGACAGACAGACAGACAGAGGGCCTGGTGGAGATGGCTCAGAGAGCAAAGGAGCTGCCAGCTCTGGTGACCTGATCTCAATCCTTAGGACCCGCATCCTGAGGGAGCCCATTTCTTCAAACTGTTCTCTGATAGTTAAGTAACACACAGAGCCAACTATGATACTGTATGCCTATACTCCTGCCACTTAGGAGGCTGAGGCAGTTGAACCAGGAGTTCAGATTTTCATTTGCTCCACAGGCAGCTTGAGGCCAGCCTGGGTGTGCTACAAGGAGACTTTGTCTCCGAGAGGAAGCCATCATGAGAAGGGTGAAACTGGACTGGAAAGGGGGGGCGCTCCTGCCAGCGCATCGGGGAGGGGTGCTCCTGAAGGCCGGGGGGGGGGGCGCTCCTGCCAGCGCATCGGGGAGGGGTGCTCCTGAAGGCCGGGGGGGGGGGGCGCTCCTGCCAGCGCATCGGGGAGGGGTGCTCCTGAAGGCCAGGCACGGCCACCACACGACGCTGTTCCTAGTTCACTAATGTTAGCCTTATTTAGGGCAAAGTCAGCCAGACCCCTTGTACTGGGCACGCGTCAGACTACAGCCAGCCGTTTCCCTTCTTCAGCCAGCCAACCTAGTACTGTAGTTTAGGGGTTGATGGTGGATGAAATTGATTTCTGGCTGGTTACTAAGGTTCCTGGTAGCCATTGTATAAAATTAAAACATGAAGAATTAAAAAAGAAAAGAAAAAGAAAGAAAAGAAAAACAGAAAGAAATGAGCCTTTACCTGCAAAAATGGTCACTGGTATGAAAGACAGTTAAAAATCAAGAATATAGACTTCAAGAGTCTAGACAGACAAGGGCACTAACTGTGACATGTGACCCAGAACCAGAGACAGACAGAATTAGGCCAATTAGAAACATTAGAGTATGAAGTTAGATTAGATAAAAGTGCTGTATCAGTATTAATTTCCTGAAGTAGATAATTTACTGAGGATTTTTGTTTTGGTTTTAGGAAATGTACACTAAAATCTTAAAGGGGAAGGAGGCATGATGGCATTGACCTTCCCAAATGTTTAAGACCAGTGTGTGTGTGTGTGTGTGTGTGTGTGTGTGTGTGTATGCGTATGCTCACGCAGGTGCAGAGGTGTGTGGCCAAATATTATAAATTGGTAAATATAGGTAGAGGGTAAATGAATCTTTGTGAAATTCATTTGACATTCCCCCCTTTCCTTATTTGACCCTCTGAACTTCATAAACCAAAGCAAGGCAGGAAGCATCTGCCTGTAATCCAGCCTGCAGGAGACAGAGAAGAGTCGGGACTTGAAGGTCATCCTTGGCTACATATGAAGTTTGAGGCTAGTCGAGCATACACAAGATCTTGCCTATAAATAAACAAATAAATGAATAAATAAGAAAACTTTAAAGTCGTGAAGGAAGAAACCAAGGAAGACGCCGGAAGATGGAGAGACCTCCAATGCACATACATAGGTAGTATAATGTTGTGAAACTAGTTATCACATCAAAAATAATCTATAGGTTCAGTGGGATTTTCCCATCAAAATTCTGAAGCAATTCTTCTTAGAAAACAAAAAGCTTAAAATTCATATGGAGGCATGAAATGTTCCAGATCTCTAAAGCAACCCTGGAAAATAAAATACCTTGCTGGAGGGTATCACCAATGCCCCCTTCCCCCC
This sequence comes from Apodemus sylvaticus, assembly GCF_947179515.1. NCBI lineage: Eukaryota > Metazoa > Chordata > Mammalia > Rodentia > Muridae > Apodemus > Apodemus sylvaticus. Next base: position 116,807,954 of record NC_067479.1, read on the forward strand.
AGTTTTCAAGTTATCCAGCTGAGTCATCGCAGGAAGAGCAGTGTGGTATTGGCACAAAGGCTGAAACACTAAATAATACTGGGGATCCAAATACAAATTACACAACCCAAAGATGCCAAAAATACCCATTGAAAAAGAAAGAGCATTATCAACAAATGGTGCTGGGGAAGCTGGCATCTAGGTGTGGAAAAATGAAAATGAATCCTTTTCTCTGTCAGAATTAAAAAAACCTCACTATAGACCAGAACCTTACAGAGGGAGTCGTGGGGAGCACACTCCGGGGCACAGGCATAAGTAAAGACACTCTGAATAGGAGCTTGATCATACGGAAATAAGATTTAAGTCAAAAAGTACAACATATGAAAGTAAAAGGCATTTGCATTGCAAAGAAAACTTAAAAAAAACCAAACATTTACCTATTATTTTATTGTAGGATATTTTAAAACATAGGCAATACAGGAGGAATTGGGGCATATGAAATTTTTTATTTCTGTGCTTTCACATTTCTCATTTCCAACACCTGAAGTCTTCCTGAAGTCTTTGAAACCATTTTCATTTAAACCACTAATCGATGGTATAGCAGTAACATGTAAGATTCCCAAAGAAACCTTAATTGAGTGAAGAGGCAACCTACAGGATGGGAACAAGTCTTTGTCAGTACGTATCTGATAGAAGATTAGTGTCTAGAATATACAAAGAACTTAAAAAAAAATAAAGACAGCAAACAAACCAGCTTGAAAAAAACCAGACTGTGGAATTGAACAAAGTGTTCTTGAAGAAATGCAAAACACCGAGAGATGTTTTAGAGAGTATTCTATATCATTAGCCATCAGAGCAATGGGAGCTAAAACTACAGAGAGCTCTCGCCTTAGCCCACAGAATCACCAGTGGTTAAGGCAAGCAAGGGAACAAACGCTGCAGAGGGTGGAGGAGCCGTGCTCTGTGCTGAGAGTAGTGAAAACTGGTGCAGCCACTACAGAAGCAGTGTGAAGTCTCCTCAAAACGCTGAAGGCGGTTCACCATGTGACTCCGCTTACCTCTCCTGCGTATCTATGGAAAGACACGCATCCTACTGTAGGGTACCACCTCATTGATTCTCATCGCTGCCGAATTCAAAATAGCTAGGAAACAGAATCAGCCTAGATGTCCATCAGCTGGTGAATGCTTATTCATCTGTAAAATATTAAATCATAAAGTTTGTAGATAACATTTATCTGTGAGGAACTGTGAAAAGTCATACAGAGTGAGGTAATATAGACCTAAAAGACAAAAACAAACAAACGGACTATGGAATTGAACAATTGAAGAAATGCAAAACACTGAGAGATATTTTAAAGAGTATTCTATAGCCTTAACCATCAGAGCAATGCAAGTTAAAACTACACAGAGCTTGTCCGGTCTCTCTCATCTGTTCTTGCTAGTTTTGAATCTTCAGATTTATGTGTTCGATCTGGAGTACCATGGAGGACAAGATGCTGGTAAGGGACATTGGACAGGGAAGACAGGCATACACAGGGTAGTAACGGGGAGCTGTGCAGAAGAGGCTTTCAGTGGGAAGGGAACAGGAGGACAGAGCAGGAGAGGGTTGGAGGAAGGAGTCACGAAGGCTGAGTGAAAACCTCCACAGGGGATAATGCCTCCTTCAGAAGCCATAGTTGAGTGAACAAAATCCCAACAGCAGGCAATTTGGAATTATTAGGGGCGTTTCCAGAGTGCTCCCAAACAATAAAGCTATTTCTATTGCTGTTGGTTACCCACCAGAATTTGATGGCAATGTCTTCTTGCTGAACACACCATTTAGTTTGGTCACAGGAAGTAAGTAAATCAAGCTGGTGCTGACTGGAAGCCTTCCTGGTGGCCAGTTTCACAGTGCCAGACAGTGTGACATAGGTTGCTGGGGGGGGGGGGGGGGGCGGGGGCAGGCATGAATGGTACCCAGTTAGGTACCCTGTGAGATACAATAGCTACCAACCTGGAAAGATGTGCTTAATGTGTAATCGTGGGTAACCAACCGCATTCTCATTAGATTTGAGGCCTGCTCCACTGGAAGAAACTCATGCCTGCTACTGTAAACCTTGCCAAGTATTCACATCTGGGAAGATCCCAGGCCTTAAGAGAATATACTACTGTCACTTTGCTAAATGGACATAGTACCAAACTTTCTTTTCTATGTGTACATTTGTCTCATATCCATAGACAGTGAACCCTTAAGACTTAATTGGAGTTGCTTATGTTTTGCAGAGACGATAATTAATTCAAAGACCTACAACTGGTTAAAGTCAGGAAACAAAAGTCTGTGGAGGGCCAGGATCTAAATAGCATTTCTACATAACCCTCTATTCAAAAAACTCAGGGAACATGTGGACGAGAAAGCAGAGAGTGAGAGTCAGAGAAGATGAGGCGTCTTCTGGGCGTGGCAGAGCCAGCATGCCCACGAACCCCTGAGCCCACACTGCATCCTGACAGCGCTTTGATCTTTTTTGGTGGCCGAGGGAAAGGGTATCACTTTGCTCACTGGCATAGCCGTGGCTAAGAGTCTGTGCTCCAGTGAGTCGGCTCGGCTCGTAGCCCACACAGCAGGCCAATTTAAACTCGCTAGTCATACACACCAAACATGAAAGTGGGAAGGGGAACTGTTAGAAAAAAGAGGGCTCATTGGGGAGAGGAATGGAGATTAGAAAGGGTCACAGGGTGAAACTCATTGTGTACATGCATAAATCTGTCAATAAAATAATTTTAATTATTTTAATTTTAATTAAAAAGGAAAGAAAGAAAACAATTAATAGAAAAGTCCAGGAAGGAAGGGCCAGGAGGAAGCCATTGAGGAACTTTGGCTCAGGGGATCAGCTCAGGATTCCAAAAGCTCTCTATGATTTTAATTGATCACTATTTGACTCAGAAGTTCTGGAAATCAGGTTCCAAGATGGCAGAGAACTTACCTGCTTAGGGACTGGTTTGGTGTGTAAAAAAACTGAATGAGGGCCACACATGATGATGTGCATCTACGATCTTAGCTGTGGGAAGCTAAAGCAGGATCATCATGAGTTCAAGACCAGCCTGGACTACATAGTAGTCTCAAGCCCCGCCTGGCCTATCTGAAAAAGGAACCGATTTATCAGCAAATGAAGACAGAGAATGAAAGCCTTGTCTCAGCTGCGCGCGTCCTCATTTCCCCATCTCTGATTCACACAGAAATGACTTCACTGTCAGACAGTGGACAAGGAGTTTGTGAAGGACTTGCTGTTGTTCCCTGGGGGAAGCGGGCAGGCAGGGGTGACTCCAGGGAGCCCCCAGCATAAAAAGAAGTCCCAGCCTTGATGTCAGAATTGCTGAGTTCTGAACTGGAAGCATGTAGACATCTCTGATGCACTTCATCCTGCAGACAAGACCAGAGGCTGGAGTGCAGAAAGAAGACAGGTCTTCTCCAGGAGAAGCAAAAGGGACAGGGGACTTGGGGAGTCCAGACTCTGTGCCTTGCTTGTAAGCACTGGTCAGAGACAGCATAAGCAGCAGCAGCTGATCTCTTTGCTGCCAGGAGGCTGAGCTGTTCCAGGTGCACTGTCTCCCAGAGCTGACATCCCCTAGCCTGGGCACTAGGCTGGGCATAGATAGGGTCATCACACCATGTGTGTGCACACAAATGCGTATGCACATAGTCATACACACATACAAGTCTATACATGTATGTACATATACACCTTTGTTCACACACATGCAAATGTACCCATACAGACATACACAAACTTCAGTGACTACACACAAACACAATCAGAAACCACCTTACTTACATCTCACAGAAGTAAGGACAGCCCAACCTGGCTGAGGGGACAAACACTGAAGTCCCCTTGGCTTGAGCTTACCTTGAGAAGTCTTTCTCATCTCTGTGGAATACAAACGACGGGCAGGGACACGGCTTTTGTGGCCAGCTTCCCACAGGTCATGTGCTGAGAGTGGAAGGCCCTCGTTAGCTCCCCCTGCTCTGCCATCCTGCAGAGGTGGGCAGCTCAGGAAGGCTGACTGAACACTCACGAAGGCCTGAGTTTCCACAACTCTGGCTTTTCCTGACTGCCCGTGCGCACGTCAGTTTTTCAGGCCACCTAGCTTTCTTTTGCTGTGGCACTGCATCCAATTTCTGAAGGTGTTTTCTTAAATGAGAAGCATCTGTGAAAGGCTTGGCTGGACCTGGCATAGACCAGGAGCCTGATAAATAGTCACCGTCTCCACTGGACTCTACCTTGTATTACACCCTTGCACTTTTTAAAATTCACCTTGGACTTCCTTTGACCGTTCCAGAGTTAAATTAGAAGCTTACATGCAGCCAAATCTCTTCCAGAGAGCAGAAGTCGACAGATGGCTCAGGAGACATCTGTGCTTGAAGGAAGGAAGTACCCCTCTTGCCCTGCTGTGCAGAAGTGCTTTGCAATGGCCTGGTCACCCCTGCTTCTGGAAGGCCTTTGGAAAACTGTTGGGAAAACGATCTTTGCAGAGTATCTGCATCTACCACCTGGAATTGATTCTTTATACTTTGAGAGGTAAAGGTAGCCCAGCCTATTAGAAATCTTAAATCAAGAGATCTGGGAAAGTTGGTTGTGGGAAAGAAGGGACTTTCAAAGAAACTGAAATAAAGGAGCATCTCTCTGAAGAGAGTTAAGTACAACACAAGCAAGCAGGGGGTACAGTGAAGCTGGCCGCTCCTTCCTGGGCTTGCTTAGTTTCCACGGAGATCTGCATATGGGGTTCCTGGGAATAGCAGACGAGATCTGGTTTCTATAGCATCTATGAGACATTCATGTCCACCATCATTTATTAACTCTGTGTGCACGTCCACACACTCAGCACGTATATGCACGTGTAGATCAGAGGACAGCTTCCTGAAGTCCGTTCTCTCCTTCTCCCATGTGGGTCCCAGGGGCTGAACTACAGTTGTAGGAAGCATCTTTACTAACTAAGCTATCTTATCAGCTTGTCTGTTTTTTTTCTTGTGCTGTCTCTTAGGCTCTCTCTATTTTTCTTTCAAAACATTTTATTTAATTTTATGTATATGGATATTTTGCCTGTATTTTTTAATGTACATGCCTGAGGAAGTCAGAAGAAAGTGCCAGCTCTCCTGGCCCTCAGGATCTAGAGGTACAGGTGACTGTGAGCCTCCGCACGGATTCTAGGATTTGAGCTCAGGTTTTCAGGAAGAGCAACACCCACATCTTAACTTCAGGCTTTTGTTCCAGCTCTGTGGTTTTGTTTGTTGAGATAGATTCTTACTCTTAGTCCCAAGATGGCCTGAAATTCAGTGTGTGGTCCAGACTGTCCTTGGTCATCCTCCTGCCTCGGCGTCCTGAGTGCTGGCCATGCACCATCCCACATAGCTCAAGGATATTTTGCGTATAGAAATTTTACTGTGTATGTAATTTTTTTAAACTCAGAGCCCTGGTCGTGCTAGAGAACAGTCTACGTCTGAGTAACAGCTCCAGCTCTAATGCTCAAGTTCTTATTTGAGTTTTTATCTCTCTCTCTCTCTCTCTCTCTGTGTGTGTGTGTGTGTGTGTGTGTGTGCTCAGATGCACAGATATGTGTGCTAGGGTTCTCTGAAGGAAAAGAATTGATAGAATAAGCATATATATTAAAAGAGTATTCATTAGACTGGCTTATATGGTACATTCAGGGTAGTGCAGCAATGGTTGTCTCCACTGGAAAGGCCAAGAATTGAGCAGTTGTTTAGTCCATGCGGCTGGCTGTCTCAGCAGTCCTGATCCGGTACTGGAGGCCTGGGACACACCTGGACAGTGGCTGCTCTTCAGTCTGGGTTGGAATCCCAAAGACGCTGGTTCTGATAGCAGTGAAGGACCACCTCAGTGACAGTCCTGTTAGAGGACATGCAGACAAAGAAGTGAAGCTATATCCTTTTGTGGTGGCTGCCACGAGAAGATGTGGCCCAGATTCAGTGGGGGTCTTCCTGCTTCAAATAATCTCAGAAAATCCCCCCAGAAATGTCCACAGCGTGGATGGTAGGTGATTGCACATGGAGTGAAGCTGACAGCAAAAGTAGCCACCACAGATGTGTGCGTGTGTGTGTGTGGGGGGGGGCGCACTTCTCTACATGTGCCACAAGTGTCACCATGCCACACCTGTGGCGGCCGCAGTGGGAATGGTCATTTTGGTAGACCTTTAATTGGGGTCTGGGAATTGAACTCAGGCTTCCGGGTTTGAGTGGCAAGTGCCTTTACCCACTGAGCCATCTTGAGGCACTCAAACTCTTATTTAATCTAGAAAAGAAATTTAGAGCCAGGCGGTGGTGGTGCACACCTTTAATCCCAGCACTTGGGAGGCAGAGACAGGCGGATTTCTGAGTTTGAGGCCAGCCTGGTCTACAGAGCCATCCAGGACAGCCAAGGCTACACAGAGAAACCCTGTCTCGGAAAAAAAAAAAGAAAAAAAAAAGAAAAGAAATCTAGATCTGAGATTTAGATCTGTTGGAATTGTCTTTAGATTCTACATTTTGACTTATTTGAGGAGCTTAGAGCCACGCTTTGCGTTGGGACAGGTTTTCCCCTATGTGAAGGAAGGATGTCAGTTCACCAGCCCTTCACTCCCTCAGCTCGGGCTTGTGCCTGGCCCTGTGTGCGCCATGGGGCCCTTGGCCAGGCTGGGCACCGATCAGAGGATCCTTTCCACACAGACACTGAGGTTACAACACCAGGAGCTTGCTTAGCTCTAGTCACGTCCAGCTTAAAATAACCCCTTACGGTGGCGGGCTGGCCTGGCCGATAGGGGCGTATATTCTAGATGTTATTTTTGGAAATTGTTAGAGAATGAAATGAAAACTTGCGATTTCCTGTGAAGTAAAGGCTAGGAAGTGAAGTAAAGATTTTATGAAGTTGGAGGTGAATGTATTTACTCTCCTCAGCTATTCTAGCTTGCAGGTCACTGTGGGCCTTGGAGTTAGGACTTCAGGTCCCCCATCCCTGCCCGCCCGTTCCCACCCCAGCTATATTCCTGTTTGTCTTAACCAAACCATCAACTGGCATTTAAATAAACAGGTGGCTCCAGGGATTTGAGGATGAACATGCAGAGGACCTGAGTTTGGTCTGTAGCACTAACGTTTCATAGTTTACGGCTGCCTCTAACTCCAGGGCATCTGACATCTTCTTCTGGCCTCAAACGATGCCTGTACCCATGAGCATGTACATACACAAACATACACATAATTTAAAAATGTAAAAATCTCTTTAAAAATTAAATTACAGACACCAAGACAACTTGTCATTAAACTTCTCAACATGATTCTTCAAAACAAAACAAACCCTACATACTATCCTCACATCTGACACAACTCCCAGTATTTCTTTTGTCTTTCTTAATATTCCGCTCCTATTTAATTGCATAATGTTGTTGGGGATGTGGGCCAACAGCCCCAGACCAGCAGGCTGGGCACGTGGCCTTTGTCTGCTCTGTCTCATTCATGTCATGCCTCACCTGGAGCAGCTCTCCATCTGTTCTGCCTCTGCTGACCTCCGCCCATCTCTCTTTGGATTGCAGCATTGACCTACTGAAGAGATGTGAGCCGCTCACACTGCAGAAGGCTCTGGGTCTGCAGGACTGCTCTGCTTAAAGTAAGCCCTCTGTCCCTTCCAAGCCCTATACAGTTAAGGTTTCATAGAAAAATCATGATTCAATTGCAGTTACGGTTTGTGTCAAGACAATCAAGCCAAGGGTGACAGGATGTACCTCCTTTAACGTCACATCAGGGAATAGTGACTCCTTGTCCTTTCAAAGGCATGAGAAACAGGAATAGCTACCTCTTCATACCTGTTGAGAGAGAGAGAGAGAGAGAGAGAGAGAGAGAGAGAGAGAGAGAGAGAAGGAAGAGGAGGAGGAGGAGGAAGGAAGGAGAGAAGAAGGAAGGAAGGAAGCTACCTCTGTGGTCAGGGATTACTTTAATGGTAACCACTCTCCTAGCATGGGCAAATGGGGTCTGATCCTCTGTACCGTGAAGCAAACAGACCTTGAGACCTAAAATCAGAATTATGAGCTACAGAATCTTCCTTAGCTCCTGTTTTCTTGTTTTAGAGACAAAAGCAATGCCAGCCCTAAGACACATTGCAGTCCTAAGGACTATATAAGAAAATAGTAACACTGCCAATAGCTGCTGTTTACTAAATAACTCACTCTGCCAAGCCCTGCACAAGAGCTTCCCAGTCACCATCCAGCTAATACTTACAAAACCCACTACTGTGTGCTGACGTCATAGATATAGATACGGGACACTGGGGCAGAGGGACTCACCAATTTGGCCAATGTGAAAGAGCTCGTAAGGGGTGCAGGGGGTGTGAACAGCTGGTCAGCCAGATTGCATAGCCCAGGTGGGAAGTCATGTAAGTGACAGAGACACGAGAAGCCCTGGGTATGAGACAGCTCAGTTGGGAGAAGCCTCCTAGCTGAGCTCCGTCCCTGGAATCCATAGCTGGAGAGAACTGACTCTCAAAAGTTGTCTTCTGATTTCCAAACATGGCACAGTGGACACACACACACACACACACACACACACACACAGATTTTCAAGAGTGACCATTGGCAGTATGGTGGTCTGAGTGAAAAGGCCTCCGGGCTCATCTATCTGAATGCTTAGCCATCAGGAGTGACACTACTTGAGAAGGATTAGAATGTGGTCTGGCTGGAAGAGGTGCTGCCTTGTTGGAGGAAGTGTGTTACTGCAGGCCGGCTTTGAGGTTCCAGAAGACACAGCCTGCCTCTCTCCCAGCTGCTGTGGCTCCAGGTGTAGACCTCTCCAGCCACACCGCTAGCTTCATGTCTGCCTGCATCCTTTCCTGCTCTCTGTAGTGATGACAATGCTGTGAACCTGTGCATCTGTAAGGCAGCCCCACAAACGCTTCCTTCCCTAAAAGTCGCCATGTCAAGTGTCTCTGCACAGTGATAGAACAGTGACTGAAATGGACACCAAACGCAGGGTACATAGTAAGTTTGTGGCTAGCCTGGGTTACCTTGCCTCAGCAAACAGATGTTTCCCAGCCACGTGAGCACGTGTGGAACATACTTGTAGTTCCAGCACTCGGGAGGTGGGAGAGATGAGTTCAAGGCCAGGTTGAGAAAGACAGTTTCTTTTGCCTTTCTATTCTTGCTTCAAATCAGAAACTCATAATGATTAATTTGCTGACAGTTTTAACCCTATAAATTACACACACAAACACACACTCATTTTTTTTAAAGATTATTTTTATGTGTACAGCTGTTTGACTTGCAAGCCTGGGAACCATGTGTGTGCCTGACGCTTTTGGAGGTGGGAAGTCAGTGCATCTCCTGGAACTAGAGTGACAGAGCACTGTGAGCTGCCACTGTGGTGACTGGAACTGAATCTGGGTTCTCTACAAGAGCAGTCTCTGCTTTTAGCCTCTGAGCCAGTTCTCCAGCCACCATTTATATGTTTTCTTCTTTCTTTCTTTCTTTCTTTCTTTCTTTCTTTCTTTCTTTCTTTCTTTCTTTCTTTCTTTCTTTCTTCTTTCATCTTTCTTTCTTTCTTTCTTTCTTTCTTTCTTTCTTTCTTTCTTTCTTTCTTTCTTTCTTTCTTTCTTTCTTTCTTTCTTTCTACAGGGCGTGTATCCCAGGGTGATCCTGAATCCCCTGTGTAGTATAGGATGATTTTAAACCCTGGCTCCTCCCTCTTTGATCTTCCTAAAATAAGTTGTGCCTAGCTGAAGGGACTTATGATCTTTCTCAAGAAGGGTAGCAGTGGAAGAGGATTCAGAAATCTCTGCTGCTCTCACAGGAACAAAACAAACTCCAGTCAGAGAAGGGCTTCAAAGAATCTAGACTGCGCCAGCAGCCTGAGGAGCAAGGCCTGAAGCTCAAGGAAAAAGGCCTGCAGTCCAGCCTCCACCTCTGACAAGACCACGCGTCCCAGAGGTCACTTTCTTCTGTTTGTATTTTTCTCTCTCTCCCTCTCTTCCTCCCTCCCACTTCCTCCTGCTCTCTCTTTCTTCCTCTCCCTCTCCCTGTGTGTGTGTGTGTGTGTGTGTGTATGTATGTCTTCCCACTGTGCCGCCTTCAGGTGCTGTTCACCTTTTTTTTTTTTAATTTTTTTAAGATTTATTTATTTATTTATTATATGTAAGTACACTGTAGCTGTCTTCAGACACACCAGAAGAGGGGTCAGATCTCATTAGGGATGGTTGTGAGCCACCATGTAGTTGCTGGGGTTTGAACTCAGGACCTTCGGGAGAACTGTCAGTGTTCTTAACGGCTGAGCCATCTCACCAGCCCCCGCTGTTCACCTTTTTAAAGATAGGGTTTCACTGTCTAGCTCTGGCTAGCTTGAAAGGAAGGAGAAGATCGGTTGAGTCAGAGAGGAGAGGGAGACCACAGCGGCTGTTCTGCTACAGGGTTGGGGGATGGGACGGAGGATCTGAAGGAGCAGAAGGAAAAATGAAGGTCTGCAGCCGGCCTACCTGCTTTTCTGGCAGGAGTAGCCTGTGGGTTTGCAGGGAAATGCCTGCTGCAGTTGAGGGCTGGATAAAGTTCCGAGTGTGTGTGTGTGGTGTGTGTGTGTGTGTGTGTGTGTGTGTGTGTAGAGGAGTTAGGAGAGAAAGGTCTATGGGATCCACAGGAGCCAGAAGCAGGGCAAGGGCGTAGGGAAGGCCTGTGCAGGCGTCTGAGACAGAGCTGTGGATGGAACTGGGGAACTGAGTTTGGACGGGTGGAGGGAGAGGTGAAGATTTGCCATTAATCGGAGTGGCTCGTGAGCAGGTCATCTCAGGAATACCATTTGGAAGGCCCTGCCTTCTTTACACACACACACACATATACACACACACACAGACACACACACACACACGCACACACGCGCGCGCGCACACACAAACACACACATGCACACACACTCATGGCAGCAGAGAGGAGCACAAAATGTTTATGATTGTTTTCAGAGGAATTAATTCTGGCCCACGTATTCCTTCAGGTTGAGTGCAGGTTAGCTCATTATTATTTTTGTAGAAGCTCAAGTCCCTCCAACAGACTAGCTCAAAGACATGACACAAATTCACTGTGCTCGGCCTCCTTTGTCCCGTCACTCTCTGTCACCAGCCTCACCCTTTCAGCATCAGAGAAACTAAGGAAACTGCCCTGCTTTGTTCCTCCCATTTCTTTGCACTAGTGTGTGTGTGTTTGTGCTTGCCTGTCTTTGTACTAATTTTCAAAACGTAAATTTGCCGAGAAAATGGTCTTGGTGGCTTAAGAATATAGATTTTATTATCAGTCCTTTTAACCAAGTCTTACTTTTTTTGAAAAAGTACACAATTTCTCCAGCAAAAGAAAGATCTAGTATTTTCCCAGGCCTCCTAGCAAACAGAGGCCTCTTGGGTAATATTTACATCTCCATGCGGTTGAGTCAAGGCTGTTCTTGGAAAAGCTGAATAAGAGGGGCATTGATGGCTTCCAGTAAGGCTGGGGCAGTGGTGAATGAAGATGGTGTAGCTTGGGAACGGATACAGGCTGGCGCAAAGAGCCATCGCTTGCTCTTAGAACGAAGCAGACACTGGGCTTTGTGGATGTCTCTGCTCCTCCTCCTCCTCTTCCTCCTCTTCCTCCTCCTCCTCTTCCTCCTCTTCCTCCTCCTCCTTCTCTTCCTCCTCTTCTTCCTTCTCCTCCTCCTCCTCCTCCTGCTTGGCTTCTTAACAACCCAGGCAGTAGAAAACAGTACCCACCTAACAGATGACGGAGGAAACTTGAGCACAGAAAAGGGAGTTAAGTCTCTGCCTGTCCTCTGGATTCAGGACTCTCTCAGAGTCCACACCTACTGCTCTTGTGCCGTCCAGGGACAGCGGCGTCTGGGAACTTGCTAGAAACCTCCTAGGCTTGCCAACTTTCTGCTGCAGTTTGAATCTGAACAGTGCAGATCTTCCATTGCAGCTCCTTTCCTCTTGATACGCGGCTGCCTACACCTGTTCACGCTCTGGTCTCTGGGAATCTGTTTGTACCTTTTTAAGGCTCATTCATTCATCTACAAAATGAAGATGGGCCCAAGATTGCTGAAAGTTTGTACACTTGCTTGTCATCTAGCAAGAGAACGGCGATTTTAGGCTACAGAGCAAGACTCAGAAAACAAAAAGAGTTCAGGGAGCTGAAATGTGTTAGGTGACTGGAATTTTGTGGGCTTTTCCTATGTGTTTACATAAGGCTTTAAATTTTTTTTAAATGATCATGTCTGCACAAATGATAGCAATAAGTAGATACAGGACTTCATGTAATAAAAACTTAAAAACCCTACCAATCTACCTTCTTGGGACAAACTCAGAAATAGTTTTATTTCTTTTGCAGATTTGTTTCACATATATGCTTGTACACACACACACACACACACACACACACACACACACACCACATTGTAGAAATGGTGTAGTGTATTTACTTTTGTCTCCATTGCCTAGTTCTTAGTGGGTAGCTGCACACAGTAGGCATCTAATAAGTGTACTGGATGAATAAATGATGCATCAATAAAGGAAGTACTAGAACGAGTCGGGGAAGGCGGTGGCTTCATCGTGATGCCAGCTAAGCATCTTCCCCCGTGCCCCGATCCCTTCTCTGTGCTATTTTTATATTCCTTTATTTGAATTTGTTTGTTTGTTTATTCTAGACATAGTTTCATCTGGCCCAGGCAGTCTTGAGCTGCATATGGAGACCAGCAAGATCTCCAGTTTGTCCCCCCTCCCCTTTTGTTTTTCGAGACAGGGTTTCTCTGTGTAGCCCTGGCTATCCTGGAACTCACTCTGCAGACAGGCTGCCCTTGAACTCAGAAATCTGCCCGTCTCTGCCTCTCAAGTGCTGGCACTAAAGGCGTGCACCACCTCTGCCCGGCTTAGATCTCCAGTTTCGTATCCATCTCTATTTCCTGAGTGCCTAGAGTACAGACTTGTGCTCACATGACTACTTTATATAGTGCTGGAGCTGGAACATAGGTTTGATGCCTGCTATGTGAGTGCAATGTCAACTGAGTTACATCTCCAGCTGAAGGAACCTGTGTTCAAGAGCAGTGTCCCAGGGACAGCTGTCTGCTGCACTAGGCTGACCCTTGTCCTGTAGGTGAGCACAGTCACCATGAGTCTAAGTAAACCAGCTTTCTGAACCAGTTTGTCTTTTTGGACATATGTTCATCAAGGCTGTTCCCAAGGAGCAAGAAGGCGCTGCTATGCCGCAGGACTGCAGGGGAAGGCCTCCGTCCCCCACTCACAACCTCCACGCCCCACTCACAGCCTCCTCCCCCCACTCACAGCCTCCTCCCCCCACTCACGGCCTCCGCCCCCCACTCACGGCCTCCGTCCCCCACTCACGGCCTCGTCCCCCACTCATAGCCTCCGTCCCCCACTCACGGCCTCCTCCCCCCACTCACAGCCTCTGCCCCCCCACTCACGGCCTCCGCCCCCCACTCACAGCCTCCTCCCCCCACTCACGGCCTCCGCCCCCCACTCACGGCCTCCGTCCCCCACTCACGGCCTCGTCCCCCACTCATAGCCTCCGTCCCCCACTCACGGCCTCCTCCCCCCACTCACAGCCTCTGCCCCCCCACTCACGGCCTCCGCCCCCACTCACAGCCTCTGCCCCCCCACTCACGGCCTCCACCCCCCCACTCACAGCCTCTGCCCCCCCCACTCACGGCCTCCGCCCCCCACTCACGGCCTCCGCTCCCCTCTAATCCTTCATGCCTCCTTCACCTCCCTAAAAGCTCATCGGCATAGCAGGTTCCCCACGGAGGCCCCGATCTCCCTGTGCCCCAGAGTCTAACTCTGCCTTATCTTTCCATACACCCACCCACCCATCCATCCATCCATCCATCCATCCATTCACACATCCACCCAGTCATCCACACCCCCATCAACCATCCATCCATTCATCCACCCAGCCGCCCAACCATGTTCACATCCACACAATCATCCATCCATCCAAACACCCACACACCAACCCACTGAAATATACATCCATCCATTCATCCACATATTCACCCACAAACCCATCCAACCACCTATTCAACCACCATCCATCCATCCATCCATCCATCCATCCATCAATTCACTCACCCAACTGTACATCAACCCATCCAACCATCTAACCACTCATTCATCGATCCATCCATCCACCCATCCACCCATCTATTCACCCATATACCAATCTCCCATCCATGCATCCATCCTTTTACCTTCCCACTCATCCACCCTCCCACCCATCAATTCATCAATAGATCCATCCACCCACCCATCCATTCTTCCATCCATCCATCCAACCGTCCATCCATCCATCCACACATCCATCCATCAAACCATCCATTTATCCAATCACCCATTAAACCATCCAACAACCCATCCACCCATCCATACATCAATTCATCCACCCATCCACCACCCACTCATCCACCCACACATCCATCCACCATCCACCCATCTATCCTTCCATCCGTTCAACTGTCCATCCACTCACCCAACCATCCAGCCAGCCAATCATCCATCCATTCATCCGTCCATTCTCCCATTCATCCAACCACTCATTCACACATCTATCCATCCATCCATTTCTCCATCCATTTCTCCATCTATTCATGCATCCATCCATCCAACCATTCATGCATGCATCCATCCATCCATCCATCCACCCATCCAATCATCCATCCACACATCCATCCATCCATCCATCCATCCATCCACCCATCCAATCATCCATCCACACATCCATCCGTCCATCCATCCATCCATCCATCCATCCACACATCTATCCATCCAATCATCCATCCACACATCCATCCATCCATCCAATCATCCATCCACACATCCATCCATCCATCCATCCATCCATCCACACATCCATCCATCCATCCAACCGTGCATCCACATCTACCCATCCACCCACGCATCAATCCTTTCAACCACACTTCCACCCATGAATACAGTCTTTCAGCCGGCCATCAACAAATCCATCCACCAGTCCTTCAATATACCCATCCATCCATCCATCCATCCATCAAACGGGGCTATACAACTGCTAGGATCTCCTTCTGCTTCATGAGCCTGGGTTTCCTGGAGTATTTTGAGGAGGACAAAATGTATGAGGTGTTGGGGTGGGGGTGGGGGCGGAGCAGGGGAGATCACCTGGTTGCTTCAGGTTTAAACATGGATTTCCCACAGGTAAACCAGGAGTTCAGCATTTGAGGGGTGTCTTTAGCTTTTTTTTCTTTTTGGACAGGGTTTCGTTATGTAATGAATTCTGACTGCCCTAGAACTCACAGAGATCTCCTCCTCTCCAGTCCGGGGTTAAGGGTGTGTGTCATTTGATGAGAGCTCTGCTGGTAGAGGGCTTCTTAGAGACTTCTGTCATTAAGGCAATTCTTTCTTCCGAAATGTTCTCAAGTCCAAAAGGAGAATTTCCTTACAGAGGAGAGATGGGAGGTTTAATATTCCTCCTCCTCCTCCTGCTCCTCGTCCTCCTCCTCCTTCTCCTGCTCCTTGTCCTCCTCCTCCTCTTCCTCCTTGTCCTCATCCTTGTTGTTGTCCTCCTCCTCCCCCTCCTACTCTTTCTTGGTTTGTTTTGGCTGGGGAATCAATCAGGAGCCTCTAGAATTCCAGGCAAGTGCTCTACCACAGAGCTATACACCTCTAGTCCTTAATTTTTTTTCTGTGTATGTCTTTAGAGATGGATTTCACTATGTAGCATCGCCTGGCCTGGAACTTACTGTGAAGACTGTGCTTGACTTGTACTCAAAGACCTGCTTGCCTCGTTCATGCTGTTCATGTTGTGATTGAAGGTCTATGCCATCACACTTGGAAATTTTATATTTAAAAGTCTGGTTACATCCTCTCCCTCCCCGCTGTGTCTGTGTGTGTGTGTGTCTGTGTGTCTGTGTGTCTCTGTGTCTGTCTGTCTGTGTGTGTCTGTGTGTGTGTATCTGTGTGTGTTTGTGTGTCTGTGTGTGTGTCTGTGTGTGTGTCTGTGTGTGTGTCTCTGTGTGTGTCTGTGTGTGTCTGTGTGTGTCTGTGTGTGTCTGTGTGTGTGTCTGTGTGTGTCTGTGTGTGTGTCTGTGTGTGTGTCTGTGTGTGTCTGTGTGTGTCTGTGTGTGTGTCTGTGTGTGTCTGTGTGTGTGTATCTGTGTGTGTATCTGTGTGTCTCTGTGTGTGTCTGAGTGTGTGTCTCTGTGTGTGTCTGTGTGTGTCTCTGTGTGTGTGTGTGTCTGTGTGTGTCTGTGTGTGTGTCTGTGTGTGTCTGTGTGTGTGTATTTGTGTGTGTGTCTGTGTGTCTCTGTGTGTGTCTGAGTGTGTGTCTCTGTGTGTGTCTGTGTGTGTCTGTGTGTGTCTGTGTGTGTGTGTCTGTGTGTGTCTGTGTGTGTCTGTGTGTGTGTCTGTGTGTGTCTGTGTGTGTCTGTGTGTGTGTGTCTCTGTGTGTGTCTGTCTGTGTGTGTCTGTGTGTGTGTATCTGTGTGTGTGTGTCTGTGTGTCTGTGTGTGTGTGTCTGTGTGTGTGTGTGTCTGTGTGTGTGCACATGGAAGCTGAGTATGGAAAGCACTCTCCTTTTGCCATGCGCTGTTCAGCATCACCCAGCTTAGTGGCCATCACTAGTATAATCTGAAGGATGTTTTCTTCTCTTCTACACTATTGGCTTCCTGACTGTTTGAGGTAACTTAGAGTATAGGGTTTAAGCCTTTCTCCTGCTTTTTGTGTTAACTTAGATGATTTTCCTCGAGGATCAGGTCAAATGTGTTGCCTGTCTGTTTCAGGGACAGCCCTGGCCACAGTGTCCCTGAAGAAAAGCTGTGCACATGGGCAGGTATCCCTGGGTGTTCGGCTGCCTGGCTGTTAATGGTCGAAGCATGGGCCACTGACAGGAGCACTGTGACCAACATGTCCGCAAGGTATTTTTGGAGGGGGAATTTCTGTTTTATTACTTGGTTCTTAAATCTTTCCCAAGGAGCAAATTGCAGAGTCAAACTGTGTGCATCGGGGCCTCTTCCTGCCTGCTCCAGGGTCCTTACGGGTGGCTGAAGGGAAGGTCTTCCTTCCTGACTGATGCCTCTTTCCTTGGGAGTTAGTTCCCCATGTGTCTACTGAGAGGGTTTTTGCTTTTTTGTTTTTAAGGCTTATGTAGTCCTGACCAGCCTGGCACTCAGATCCGCCTGCCTCTGCCTCTGAATCGCTGGGATTGAGTCTTTTATCTTGGCCTGTGTCTCCCTGCCTCCTTCTCTCTCTTCCCCTCCTCTCTCACCTGTCTCTTCTTTTTCTGTCCATCCTGCTTTCTCTCTTATCCTTTTCTTTATCCTCTCTCTTCCCTACCTACTTCCCCTCTCCCCTTTCCTTTTCCGTCTTTCTTTCTGCTTGCACGGTGTCTCTGTCTACTGCCTCTCTCTAACAGGGTCTCCCTCTGTGGTCCTAGCAGCTTGGGTTACAGCCTCCTGCTGTGCAGCCTCTAGGTGATTACTGGCCAGCAGCACCCGGATTAGGGGAACACATTGTTGGGTGCCTATTCTTTGTTGTCAACTTGACTATATCTGGAATTAACTAAAACCCAAGTGGCTGGATACACTTCTGACTTTTTTTTTTTTAAATACTAAATAATCTAAAGTGGGAAGACTCACTTTTAATCCAGATATCTTCTGAGGTGGGAGACACAGCTTTAACCTGGGCCACACCCTGTGTTGGCAGCCTGTATAAAGAACAGGAAAAAGGGAAGCTCCTTGTCTGCTTGTTCTTGTTCTTGCTGGCACATGAATTCCTCCCCTGGCATGCGGGCCTACTTCTTTGGGATTCCAGTGTATACTGAAGAGCAGCTGAGACATCTGGCCCAGCGACTACAGAATTCTTGGACTTTCCACTGGCGGACAGCCATTGCTGCGTTAGCTGGACCACAGCTTGTAAATCACCCGAGGAAAACCCTTGTGTATGCTCATCCTGTCAGAGTCCTAACCTTCCCAGTGCTGTTGTGGTGACTCCCAGCCATAGCATTATTTTCACTGCTATTTCAAAACTGTTTGTGGCTGTTGTGAATCGTAATGTAAATATGTGATGAGTGGTCCCTGTGGAGGGTCGGTCATTCAGAGGCAGGGCTCTGAGCCTCCAGGGCATGACATTTTCCTGCTCATCTCCTGCACAGTCCAGTGTTGGTGTTGTTCCTGAGGTGTGCTCCTAGTACCCAATGCTGTGGTGGGCTCCTGTGACTGTCACATTCCTTCTGACACTTCAGAGGGACTGGAGGGCAAAGGAGACAGATCACATGCTTAGTTGAAAGCCCTAGAGTGGTGAAATTTAAGAATTGAACATTTGAAGCTAAATAAGAATAAGGGGTGTTCAGAAGCACAGTTATGCAGAAGCATGGCCTCAGTGAAGTTTTTAAGTTAAAAACTTCAGCTACGGGGATTAAATCGAATTACGCAGTAGGAATACTTTCTGGTACATTCCCCAAATAGCTGTCCTGCTCCAGCCTTTGCCTCCGCTCTGGTGTTCCTTGACTCTCCCTGGTCTCAGATCCCCAGAACTGTGGCCCATGATGCTTCTAGAAATCACAAAGAATTCTCTGGGAACTGGCTTTTCAAGATCCTCACGGTTGGCCACTGCTGGGGAAATGAGGGTGCTACGTCAGTGGCCTCCTTAGAAAGGGTAAATGTACCCTTTAAGTATCACCTTCACACGGGTGAAGCAACATAAACATATTCCTGCTACTCAGTGTCTGGATGCGCTGAATGGGAGCTCTCAATCCTCCCTTTGGTGACATTTTACAGAGAGGATTCTGTCACGTGAGGCTAGAGGCAGGTGCTGTGCTTGTACATTCGAGATGCAGACTCTAAATCACGCACTAGGGAACAGAGTGGCTGTCTCTGCACGAATTCCTCCTCCCAGAAAGGAGTCACATGCTTGTCTTGGGAACTTTGCCGTCTCACGCTGGGGTCCCAGGGGCGAAGGATAATGATTTCACGGTGCCTGCCGCTTGCTCTCTCTGCTTCTCAGCTCAGGTCTTCTTTTGAAGGGAAAGCTGCCTCATCCTTTTAAAGGACATCACAAGACTCTGTGACACGATTCAGCTCTGGCATCCACTGCGGACATTCGTGTGGCTTGGAGCCAGGCCTCCAGACTGCACAAACTTTCTGTCCGTCTGCCACATGGAGGACAGGGCTGCAGCTTCAGAGGCCTCGAGCTGAGAAGATAGCTCAGGAATGAAGATGGCCACTACTGCTTTCCCAAGCCTCCATAGCTGCTAGGTAAGGGCTCAGGCCTGCCAATGCCCCTCCCTGGCCGTTTGTGGTCAGTACAGTGAGAGGAGAAAGGGCCAGCATGGTCGGTTTGCTTTAATAGACATAGGGACAGTGTGCTTCCTTTGCTGGGTACTCAGGAGGGAGGAGGGGATCTTCTGTGCCAAGCGGTAAGTACCTTTGTCCTAGCACCTGAGAAGGCCCCTCCTTCTCAGTCTCCACTACCACTTGGAGACTCTGTCAGCCCGAAGTTCAGGGTCCTCACAGAAGCCACCAAGTCAGCGAGGTAATTTATCCTAGTCTCGGGACTGGCTATGATGGGGACCCCTTGGTCTAACGTCTGTGTTTGCTTCCTTTGTGACCTCCTGTGAACTGCGTGCTGCCTGACCTTTCCGAAGCTTGAGTCCCTGACAGGTGCTTTACCCCACAATGAGAGGTCAGTGCCTGAGGTGAAGGGACAGGTGCAGGAGGGAAGGCAAGCCTGTCAGGCCAGCTGCAGAGCAGGCTGCTACAGTTTGAAGCCGCAGGGAGCACGGGGCACCTAGCTCAGCCCAGCAAGCAGAGATGGGGACTGGGCGTGGGTGCTCACGAGGGCCTGTCAGCTACACACGCCTGTCAGCCACACACGCCTGTCAGCCACATACGCCTGTGGGCTATACACATCTGTCAGCTAACACACGCCTATCAGCCACACACGAAGGCTTCTGGGAACAGGCTGCTCACAGGAGTGTCTAGTCATGTCCATAGCCAAGGTGGACCTATAATGGATGCTGGAGCTGGCCACTGGGAACCATGCTGAGGCTGGGCAGGGTGAGCCTTGGCTACAGCTTCAGCTCCTTGTGCCTCCAAGCAGTTGCTTGTTTTTATTGGTTTGTTAGAAATTGCTTTGCTTTGTAGCCCAGGCTAGCCTCAAACCCATGTTCTTTCTACATCTGAAGGTATGCAATGTTATAATTGGCTCCGTTGTATCATACAACATGCACACACACCACAAATACACACCACCACTACTATCATATGCACCATGGTATGCAGCCTCCTCAAATGTTGCCCTTTCTTCCTGGGAACCTCTACTCATTTATTTCCTATAGCATTTTGTGTCTTCACCATAGAGCCCCGTGTCCCATTTTTTGTTTGTCCAAAACACATTAAAGACCTTGATTCTTTTCTATTTTATTTTAAGATGCATTTTTTAAAGCCAGGTGTGGTGCCACACACCTTTAATCCTAAGACTTGGCAGGCAGAGGCAGGGGGATCTCTATGAGTTAGAGGTCAACTTCATCTACACAATGAGTTCCAGGACATCAGGGCTATTACACATAGAAATCCTATCTCAAAGGCCAGAGGAGGGTGCCGGTTCCCCTGGGACTGGAGTTCGAGGTGACTGTGAATCCTGCCATGGACACCATGGACGCCATGGACGCCATGGACGCCATGGACGCCATGGACGCTGGGAGCCAATCACAAGTCCTCCACGGCCTGCACAACTGCTTCTCCAGCCCCTGGTTTATCTCACAGAGCCACAGTCTATCTTCCCTATGGCTGTATGGTCAGTGGTGCTGTGGTACTGTGACTTGAATGTTCCCTTCCAAATTCGGATTGAAACGGAATTTCATTGCAGTGGTGTGGGAGGTTAAATCTTTTAAAATTAACGAATTAATCTCACTAGTTTAAAGCTAAGTCTCTTAGAGGTCACCAGTCTCCTTGGTGCCACCATAATGAAGACATTAGTGACATGTTACGGAGCTGGGTTAGTTACAAAATGGAGGCTCTGCTTACCCCTGTCTTTTGCTTTTGTTCTTATTTCGTTTTCTATTCTTCATTTTCTCTCTCTCTCTGTGTGTGTGTGTGTGTGTGTGTGTGTGTGTGCGTGTGCACGCACATGTGAGAACAACAGAGCCTGCTGAGGCCAGAAGACGACACTGGGTCTCTCAGAGCTGGAGTCCCAGGTGGTCGTGAGCTGTGTGATGTGGGTGCTGGGACCTGAACCTGGGCAGCCAGTGCTCCGAGGCTGCGCCCTCCCTGCAGCCCGGTTCCTTTTCTTTCTTTTCTTCTTACTTATGGATTTAGAGATTGGGCCTCATTCTGGAGCTCTCTGTGCAGCTTGGGTCAGCCTTGAATACCTCAGGCTCTAGTGTACCAGAATTACAGGTGTCATCCACTGTATCTGGCCTGTTTTCTTGTCACGTGATTCCTTTTTGTGATGCTGTGACAAAACAAGGAAGTCCTCAGTCCTCAGTAGAGACCACCTCTGAGTTTTAACTCCCTGATTCCAGAGCTCACAGCCACATAAATATCTTTTCATTGTGATGATGATGATGATGATGGTTGTGGTGGTGGTGATGATGATGATGGTTGTGGTGATGATGATGATGATGTTCAGGGTCAGATCTTTTGTTGTATTGACAGGAAATGGACTAAGATACATGGTGTGTGTATGTTACCTAAGTAACACAGGACATTAACTGCTTTAAACCTGTATCACATCTGTCAGATCCAGAATGCAGCGAGCCTGAGAGAAGCTGGGTGGCGGCAAATAAACACTGTTAGTTTTAAGGGCAGTGCTCTTGCTGCCATGGTCTCCCCTTTCCAGCTGGTTTTCTGTTTCAGTCAGGCACATGGCATTGACGTCACAGGTCTGAAACACAACCAGTCGGTGTACATACTCTGGGCTGCTGTGAGACTGTTGGATGCTTAAAAAGTTGCAGATACTGGGATTGAAGCGATATAGATCAGTAGTTAAGAGAACTGACTCCTCTTACAGAGGTCCCAGGTTCGAGTCCCAGCACCCTCGTGGCAGCTCAGAGCTGCCGACAACGCCAGTGCTGGGGATCTGATACCCTTTTCTGGCCCCTAATGGCACCAGGTTCGAATTTGGTACACATACATACGTGGAGGCAAAACACTGTTACATAGAAAATGAAAATAAATAAAATTTTTAGAATTTTCACTAAAGCAGTTCTATTTTCCTTCGACTTTTATATTCTTGAAGATCAAACATAGGGTATTATTCATGTAAAGCAAATATTCTACCCCAGTTCTTTATAATTGTTATTAATTGGGGAGAGGGACAAGATACCACTAAATGGCCCTGGCTGGTCTCGAACTCACAGAGATCAACCTGCCTCAGATTGCTGGGATTAAAGGTGCTTGCCACACTGGGTCCCAAGGCAGCCCCGCTGCCCAGATCCCAGTGCCTGGTTCCCTCTATCAAAGGCACCATTTCCATATTGTATCACTGTCACACGCTGGCCTCCAGGATCCCAGCTCCAGTCCCCCCCCCCACCCTCGCGGTTTCTAGCTGAGCGGAGAGGCTTTCCTCTTGCTCCTGTGCAGTCTCACCCTACAGAGCCCCCAGTGTTTGGAAATGGATGCCTCTCCTCTGTGATTTGGGACATTTCCCTCTGACAAGTCTCTTAGTATGCCAGGGGATGGCCTGGATTGAAATTTTTGTCAGCAGGCCATTTTCTCCCTCACCGTTTCCTCTCTCCTGCTTGCTCTGTCTCTGTCACTCTAGCTGGTTGACTGCAGCTGGATGCTAAGTTGCAGTTTCCTCATGCCCTCCTGGGCTGCGAGGATATTGGAATTCTCCCTCCTGGTGAGTTCCTGCTTTGTGACCCTTTCCCTCCTTCTCTAAGCTGTTTTCCTCCTCCAACTCAGAGATTTTTATCAAAGGCTTGCTGTCTTACTGCGAACCCTTGGCCTCAGAATAGCTCAATGGCCAAAATGACACAAATTCTCAGGGTGTAAGGGTGTAACAACTTCTGCTATTGTATAAGCAAATGACCCACAAAGTGTCTTATCTCTACGCTTTCTCTACTTTCCACTTGAAAATCTTTTATTTCTATGCTTTCTTGGTTCTCCTATTTCAAAACAAAATAAAAGCCTCTTAAAGATTTGTAAGTTTTTTGGGTATGGTTAAAAATCTGTAAAACCTATAGCAAAATTTAGCTTAAAATTTGTAACAATAGTCTGATAGTTTAAAATAATCTGTACACAGCTAATCTTAATTTCTTACCACGTGCCTGTATGTAACTTGGATTCAACCCTTGTTCAGGAAAATAGCTGTTTTTAAATAGCAAGCATGTGGCTTGCCTCTGTCTTTGCTGATGACCTCACCAGTATGGAAGCAACCATGTGCTGGAGGCCATCTTTATTAACGTTAAAAGAGAGTTCATGCCCTATAACTTTGCCATCATCTTGGTTAAGATGATTTACGTGGTGTAAACCAACTAAGGTAACATCATAAGAAGTTGTAGTCCTACTGAACCCTCTTCTACTTACCATTGTATCTCCTTTAAGACTAAGGAGACAAAATCAGGTCTCCACTATTTTGGATTAGGGTCGATTTTTGTATGATGATTTTGCCCTGAGAGTAAGAATTTCAATAAACTATATTTGATAAATGAGGTTTATAAAATTCCTAATGCTACAAATGTCTAGTCAGGTTAACAAAAACTAACTTAGAGATATTTTTATAACCATTTATGCCTTTGTTAACTGTGTTCAATGCTAGACTTCTGGAAAATTTTAGATAAGGGACAATGTATATTTGGTGAATAAGGTATATTTGATTAATAAAGTTTATAAATTCCTAAGTCTAATCAGGCTAACAGAAACTGACTTGAAGATACATGTCTGGCCTCTTTGTCTTTGCTAGGTTTGTTAAGCCTTATTTGCATAAACTAAGTCATACAAGAAACTGTGATATTCTATAATGGTGCATTTTGAAAGGACCAGGAAAGTAAGGTTTCCAGTTTCTCAATGGACTGTATTTATGGTTTAAACTTTTATTTTGGTGCTGAAGGGTCTTCAATTAAATCTTCAATTCAAAATGTTAAGGCTCAAACTTAGCAGGTGTAAAGGTATAAAATCTGTTAAAGATAATTAGGACATGTAACTTAATGATCAATCCACTTAAAAAGGATCAAATTCTCTAATGTGCTCAGTACTGTGTATGTTGCCATGATATGAGCAAGTGTAATTTATAACCTTTAGCCTCCTGTCAATGCTGTCAATGTTAAATCTGAAGCAAGTGATCCAAAACAAGTGGGGTTTGTTTGCAATCTGGAATACTTACGAGATGATGCCCCTCCCACTCCTCAGAGAGCTGCAGAATATTGAATTTAGAGTTTAATTAAAAAGCTTCCCATGACAGACAAGAAATAAAATACAAAATAAAATAAAAATAAATAATAATAAATGGCAACTCCTAGAGGCAGCCCTAAGAACTCTTCCAAAGAAGATGACAGGGCACAGACAAATCTTCCTGGACTGTGGTAATACTAACCAACTGGGCAAAGAACTGTCATGTGCACCATCTGCCACCAGGCCCTGCCCAAGCTGTGAACACCTTTGAACTGATTGTACTACTCTGGCTTGCCTAGTAGGCCAGTGTTCCCAAGTTCCTCCTCCACAGAAAAGTCTCTCAGACTTTCTGGGTCTGTAGCTGGAGGCCTATACTGCATGGGTGGCAGTGGAAGACTTAATGCTGCCCTCTGTTCCTGTGATGGTGCTTGGCCCAGGGAGGGCTACTATTAGGAGGTGTGACCTTGTTGGAGTAGGTGTGCCAATGTGGATGTGAGCTTAAGACCCTCGTCCTGGCTCCCTGGAAGCCAGTCTTCTCTGGTTTACCTTTGGAACACGATGCTGAACTTGCTCCTCCTGCACCGTGCCACCCTGGATGCTGCCATGCTCCTTCCTTGATGATGATGGACTGAACCTCTGAACCTGTAAGCCAGCCCCAATGAAATGTTGCTCTTTATAAGACTTGCTTTGGTCATGGTGTCTGCTCACAGCAGTAAGACCCTAACTAAGACAGTCCCCAAGAAAGACATCAAGATCACCATAGAGAAGGATAGGACAATCATGAAGTAGTGGGTAAGTCTCTGTCACTCTAACCGATACATAAGCCATTTGCATTATACTGCCTGCTCTAATTTATCCTTCTCAGATCTCTGATGGTACTGATATCCAACTGTAGCTTCTCTTCCCGGTAATTTGCCAGTCAGTCCATTTCATATGTAAAAATCAGGCCTTGACTCTTTTCTAGATCTTCTAGGTCTCTTGTGGGGGAAAAGTAGACTTTATACTGAAAGAGATAAAAACCACAAAACAGGTTTCAATATGAAAGACAAACTTGAGATATCGTGCAGCTATTACTAACTAAAATTTCACCTTTTACTATTCTTTTACTTAAAGAACTTGCTTTGTAATGACTGCTCTCAGTAATAAACAACCTGCATCTCATGGGATGATTAGGTGGAAAAAGAAAGGGTTAAAGGTTGTGTATTTTATAAAAGTCTAAGAAAGTAATCTAAGGTCTCTAAATGCTAGCTATAAAGGACTGGACACGCAGAAGCTGAAGTTGTGAGGGCCTGAGAAAGTGATTTATGGCACATAAGTCATAAGGGTCTAGGAAGTGACTTGAGGTGTGAAAAACTGAGACACATGTCCGACCTTTCCTTTCTATGCTACTGCTATATAAGACTTCACAAGTCCAGAGTTTTAATATAATCAAGAGTTCTGAGAAGCTGTTGATGTAGACCTGGTAAAGCACTGACTGCTATTATCATAGTCCCAGCTCAAAATGTAAGTTTCCTTTGGTTGTTTTCTAAGTGTAGACTTAAAGGTGCTTCTCATTGTGTTGAAAACATCTCTGTCCAAACTATCCATCCAGCTTTCTGGACAGAAGAGAGAATACTCATGCATTTAACCTAAACCCACAGTTCTTCTTGCTGTGATACAAAGCTGAGCTACTGACTCTTACCTGCTTTTTCTACAGTGTGGATTTCAGTGCAGAATATACACACTGGTAATGCCAATATGTGTAGAGCTTGTATTTCTTTTTGAAAACTTAAAAAAAAAAAAAAAGAATCACATAAGCTCCAGCGACTCTCAACTATCAAAGGTTAAGTGGGCTCGGGATAACAGCTGCGGTCATCAGTTTGTCTTTCTCACCTACTGCGGACTCCTGAGGTGGGGCTCCCTCCTTCCCCAGTCTTGGAACTTCCCCTCTGCCAACGACCAGGACCACACCTCTGAAATTTCAAGTGTGTACTCAAGATAAAGACTTTCCCGTAAGTTCCTTAACTTTACCTTCTGTCTCCAGTCTTTGTTCCAGCAGATTTCCAGTCAATGTCAAGCTACACACTGTTCCACATTGGAACCCGTGAGCCCTGTGTGTACGGAAACCCTGTATAAACCAGATGCTTCTGAAAAACTTTACAACTGGCCTGAGCCCCTCCTTTAGACCAGCATTCCTGACAGCTCCAGAGTGGCCTGCACTCCACTAGCCCCACATGGTCCCACAGAACCCAGGCATCAAGTGAGACAGATATCCTAGCCTGAATCTTCTCCCGGTCCAGGCCTTTGACTGGTACTTCAGCCTTCCAGGGCCCTGACAACAACTTTTAATTTCAGTCACAGAAGAGATTAAAAACTGCCCCTGATCACCAACAAAATTCCTTTTTTGAAAAAAAGAAAAGATTTATTTATTTTATGTAGGTGAGCACACTGTTGTTCTCTTCAGACACACCAGAAGAGGGTGTCAGATCCCATTACAGATGGTTGTGAGCCACCATGTGGTTGCTGGGAGTTGAACTCAGGACCTCTGGATGAACAGTCAGTGCTCTTAACTGCTGAGCCATCTCTCCAACCCCAACCAACAAAATTCTTTTTTTTTTTTTAAGATTTATTTATTGTTTATATGTTAAGTACACTGTAGCTGTCTTCAGATATACCAGAAGAGGGTGCCAGATCTCATAATGGATGGTTGTAAACCACCATGTGGTTGCTGGGGTTTGAACTCAGGACCTTCAGAACTGCAGTCAATACTCTTAACCACCGAGCCATCCCTCCAGCCCAATCAACAAAATTCTTAATTTTTATTTTTCACACAACAGCATATTAAGTGTCCCAGGCTGAACTTGAATTAACCCTATAGTGCTGGAAGGCTTTGAGTTTCTGCGTTTGTCTCCCTGTTGAGGAGTTAGTATAACAGGCCATTGCCACCAGGATTGGCCAAAGCAGATAATTTTACTAGTAAAATGATTTTAAATTACACACATAAAGTAGACATATAGAATTGGAACTGTCTTTCCAAGCATCTGATTACATGTTATCCTTAAATTCTGTGTTGTGTTTGTGTTCTTCTAGCACTCAGATTGATCATACAGTACATAATGCATATGTGGAGGCTGCATACGAAGTTTGTTTTTATCAATATGCTCCACCATTCTAACAGTCATAATGGGGACAATAAAGATTAATAATAAGAGAAAATGAGTATATGTAATCACCGGATATCATGTGGCAGGAAGCTATAGAGGTGGCTCAGAGGTTAGGAGCACTGCCAGAGGACCAGAGTTTGGTTTCCAGCACACACAGTACACAGACATATCAAGACATCCAGACACATAGAATAAAGTCTAAACAATTGAAAAATAATGCAACAGGTTTTTCACCAAAAGACTGCACACTGGCCCTTTAAAAATCCAGCTGGCTATTCTAGACTCTTCGGTTCAGTGTCGCTAAGGCACTCACGTTTAGCTGCATGGTTGTGTGTGTGTCTGTGTGTTCTCACTCATCCTCCCCCAACCCCACCCCGCTGCCATCTCTCTGTCTCTCTCACTTTCTCTCCCCTCTCTGTCTCCCTTTCCCCTCCTTTATGACTTCACAATCTCATGTACCTATCTCAGCCTGGCCTTGAACTCCCATGTAGCTGAGGTTGTCCCTGACCTCCATACCTGCCCAGCTGCACTTCCCGAGTGCTGGGGTTGTAGGTGTGCACCATCATGCCCAGTTTATGCTGTGCTGAGCTTTGAGCCCAGAACATTGTTTTGTTTATGCTAACAAGCACTTTACCTGCTGAGTTATGTCACTAGTGTGTGTTTTATACATATATATAATATACGCATATATTATATACAAATTGAATATATATGCTTAATTCTTTGAGAATTGCATACAATATATTTTGATCATACACACCTGGAATTTTTTCCTTAAGTCCTCTAATATACACCTCAATCTCCCTATACCCCAATTGTGTGTTCTTCCTTTTTAAAAAATAATTTATGAACTCTAATTTGTGCTGCCAATATACTCCACTAGATTGTGGTTGACCAGGAAAGAATCACAAAAGGAAACTGACTCCCCATCCCTAGAAGCTTCAGTCAGAGGTAGGGGCTTAAGAAGCACTTGGACTTCTTGCTAGAATATTGTGTGAAATGTTCTAGAATGTTGTATGAAAACACTGGCAATCATGCGGCAGCCGGTTTCGCTGGGCTTGAGGTGTGGGGACCTCCTTATCACTGCCTTCTCAGGAGTCCTTTAACCATTCAAGAGTCAGTCTATTAAAGAAAAAAGGCATTACTACTTTAAAAGCACAAACTATCTAAGGAGGCTAGAGAGGGGGCTCAGAGGGCGAGAGCACTGGCTCTTCTTCTGGAAGCTTACTTTTCAGGGGACCACGGAAGTTGTGGGTCCCTGAGCACAGTGCCTCAGTCTCCCGCTGATCTTTCACACTCGCTCTGCCTGCTCTTCGGTGATGGTCCCTGAGCCGTGGGGGAGTGGGAGGGATACAGGGTAGATATCCTACTTTTGGCTGAGGACTCCACTGACAGTTACTCTTTGCACGTTGACCAGTTGTGAGTTTCAGCAACAACCACTGTCCACTACACAGAGAAACCTTCTGATGAGGTGTGAGAGTCGCACGAATCTATGTCGACTTAGCAGAATAAAAGTGGTAAGCTTGCCCCTGGGACTTGGGAGATTCCCAACAAGGGTTCTTGGCCTGATTTACAATATTAGGCAGACATGTGTGCACACACCTTTGTATCTTGTCTGAACTAGGTACAGACTGGATGAATTAAGTGGTAAAAATGACGACAGCCCCAAATGGCTTTATGAATTAGTTTTGTTAGACCTTAAAAATCGCATAGCATATTATTAAATATAAGGAACAAATGGAGCTTCTCAGCAGGACCTAGCTGACAGCACCTCATCCTGGTGGCTAAAGTGGGTGTCCCATGCAAAGTGGCCTGGGAAGCCCAGCATCTTCCCACCAGAAGCACATTGCCAGCAGCCTCACTCATTCTCAGGAAGCTGAAGAGTGACTTGCACCCAGACTGTCCTCTTTGGGGCCAAGAACAGGTCAAAATGAAAAGCCCTGTAAGGCCGAAGGTGGTTTCAGATTAAAGGACCTGGGAAGGGAATAGCTAGGTACGGGGAATTCTGATTTGGAGTAGTAACAAATGTCTGCATGGCAGGATGAAGTGTGAAATACACTGGGGTTCTACTCCCTCCTCCTTCTGCTGTGGTTGACCCCTGCCAGGCTGCCACAGGGAAGACCCCATCTCCTGATACTTCCTGGAGAACCAGGATTATGCAGGGCATTTGAGAAAGCAGGAATCCCAGGAGTACAGATACAAAGGCTTGCAGGACAGAGAAGCCACAGTCAGAGATAGCAAGACCAGATGACACCAGAGAAAACTAGATGGCCAAAGGCAAACACAACATCATTACCAACAAAAACCAAGGCAACATGGCACCATCAGAACCCAGTTCTCCCTCAACAGCAAATCCTGGATATCCCATCACATCAGAAAAGCAAGAGCTGGCTTTAAAATCACATTATATGAAGCTGATAGAGGACTTTAAGAAGGACATAAATAACTCCCTTAAAGAAATACAGGAGAACATAGATCAACAGGTAGAAGCCCTTAAAGAGGAAACACAAAAATCCCTTAAAGAAATATGGGAGACCATGGGTCAATAAGCAGAAGCCCTTAAAGAGGAAACACAAAAAATCCCTTAAAGAATTTCAGAAAACACAAACAAGTGAAGGAACTGAACAAAACTATTCAGGATCTAAAACTGGAAATAGAATCAATAAAGAAATAGCAAAGTAAGACATCTCAGGAGATAGAAAACTTTTGGAAAGAATTCAGGAGTCATAGATACAAGCATAAACAATAGAATACAAGAGATAGAAGAAAGAATCTCAGATGCTGAAGATTCCATAGAAAACATTGACTCAATAGTCAAAGAAATTGTAAAATTCAAAAAGCTTGTAAACCAAAACATCCAGGAAATCCAGGACACAATGAGAAGACCAAACATAAGGATTATAGGTATAAAAGAGAATGAGGATTTACATCTTAAAGGGCCAGCAAATAATTTTCAACAAAATTATAGAAGAAACTTCCCTAACCTAAAGAAAGAGATGCCCATGAACATACAAGAAGCCTACAGAACTCCAAACAGAGTAGACCAGAACAGAAATTCCTCCCATCACAAAATAATCAAAACATCAAATTCACTAAACAAAGAAAGAATATTAAAAGCAGCAAGGGAAAAAGGTCAAGTAACATATAAAGGCAGACCTATCAGAATTACACCAGACTACTCACCAGAAACTATGAAAGCAAGAAGATCCTGGGCAGATGTCATACAGACCCTAAGAGAACATAAATGTCAGCCCATACTACTATACCCAGCAAAACTCTCAATTACCATAGACGAAAAAAACAGGCTTTTGAAAAAATTCAGCATCCCTTCATTATAAAAGTCTTGGAGAGATCAGGAATCCAAGGCCCATACCTAAACATAGTGAAAGCAATATACTGCAAGCCAGTAGCCAATATCAAACTAAATGGAGGGAAACTTGAAGCCATCCCACTAAAATCAGGGACCAGACAAGGCTGCCTACTCTCTCCCTATCCAATATAGTTCTTCAAGTCCTAGCCAGAGCAATCAGACAACAAAAGGAGGTCAAAGGTATACAAATTGCAAAGGAAGAAGTCAAAATATCACTATTTGCAGATGATATGATCGTATGCTTAAGTGACCCTAAGACTTCCACCAGAGAACTCCTAAAGCTGATGAACAACTTCAGCAAAGTGGCTGGATATAAAATTAACTCAAACAAATCAGTGGCTTTCCTTTACTCAAAGGATAAACAAGCCGAGAAAGAAGTAGGGAAATGCCACCCTTCATAATCACAAATAATATTACATACCTAGGTGTGACTCTAACCAAGCAATTGAAAGATCTGTATGACAAGAACTTCAAGCCTCTGAAAAAAGAAATCAAAGGAGATCTCAGAAGATGGAAAGATCTCACATGCTCATGGATTGGCAGGATTAATATAGTAAAAAAATGACCATCTTGCCTAAAGCAATCTGCACCCCCATCAAAATTCCAAATCAATTTTTCATAGATCTAGAAAGAGCAATTCTCAAAATATCTGGAATAACAAAAACGCCAGGATAGCAAAAACTATTCTCCACAGCAAAAGATCTCCTGGGGAACTAATATCCTTAACCTCAAACTCTACTACAGAGCAATAGTGATAAAAACTGTCTGGTATTGTTACAGAGACAGGCAGGAAGATCAATGGAATAGAATTTAAGACCCAGAAAAAAAAAACCCCACACACCTACAGTCACTTGATATTTGACAAAGGAGCTAAAAACATACAGTGGAGAAAAATACAGTATTCTTAACAAATGGTACTGGATCAACTGGAAGTCAGCATGCAGAAAAATGCAAATAGACCCATTCTTATCTCATTGTACAAAGCTCAAGTCTAAGTGGATCAAAGACCTACACATAAAACCAGACACACTGAAGCTTATAGAAGAGAAAGTGGGGAAGAACCTTGAACACATGGGCACAGGGGAAATTTTTCTGAATAGAACACCAAAAGCTTATGCTCTAAGAACAAGAATCAACACATGGGACCTCATAAAAAATGCAAAGCTTCTGCAAGGCAAAGGACATGGTCAATAGGACAAAATGGCAACCAACAGATTGGAAGAAGATCTCTACCAATCCTACATCTGATAGAGGGCTAATATCCCATGTATACAAAGAACTCAAGAAGTTAGACTCCAGAGAGTCAAATAACACTATTAAAGATGGGGTACAGAGTTAAACAGGGAATTCTTCACTGAGGAAACTTGAATGGCTCTGAAGCACCTGAAGAAATGTTTGGCACCCTTAGTTATCAGGGAAATGCAAATCAAAACAACACCGAGATTCTACCTCACACCAGACAGAATGGCTAAGATGAAAAACTCAGGGGACAGCTGGAGAGGATGTGGCGAAAGAGGAATACTTCTCCACTGTTGGTGGGATTGCAAGCTGGTAAAACCAGTCTGGAAATCAGTTTGGTGGTTCCTTAGAAAATTGGACTTAGTACTACCTGAGTACCCAGATATACCACTCCTGGGCTATACCCAGAAGATGCTCCAACATGTAATAAGGACACATGCTCCACTTTGTACACAGCAACCTTATTTATCATAGCCAGAAGCTGGAAAGAACCCAGATGTCCCTCAACAGAGGAATGGATACAGAAAATGTGGTACATTTACACAGTGGAGTACTACTCAGCTATTAAAAACAATGAATTCATGAGATTCTTAGGCAAATGGATGGAACTAGAAAGTGTCATCCTGAGTGAGGTAACCCAATCACAAAAGAACACAGTGATAAGTGTGAAAAGCACTCACTGATAAGTGGATGTTAGCCCAAAAGCTCAAAATAAACAAGTTACAATTCACAGACCACAGGAAGCTCAAGAAGAAGGAGGACTTAAGTGAAGGTGCTTTGGTTCCTCTGAGAAAGGGAACAAAATACTCATAGGAGCAATAATGAAGACAAAGTGTGGAGCAGAGACTGAAGTGAAGGCCACCGGAGACTGCCCTACCTGGGGATTCATCCTGTAAACAGTCACCAAACCCCAACACTATGATTAACAACTGTCCCGCGCTACCGTCTCGCCAGCAAGAACGACGCGGCACACTTAAGATCCTTCTGTAGAACGCTTTATGCCTCTTGAGAGGAAGAGCATAAGCTTACATGGCGGAGACCCCGAGGGAGCGCAAACCCAAGTCTTATATAGGCAAGTCCTCCCGCCTTGGACGTGGCGTACCCTGGTTGGCTGCGGCTCATTACCCCATATGACGCCACGAGGTAGGCAGAGACTCAGTGGCGGGAAACTCCGCTTGGGCATGCGCACTCAGCCTGTTTACGGCTCAGCAAGAACAGGAAGTAGGCGCCATCTTGTAATGGAAGACGTAGGAGCGTTCGGGCGGCCCCCAACAAACAACAAGAAGTGCATACCAAAAGGATCCTGTTATGGTTACTTCTGGAGGAGCCCTGCCAGAGCCTTACAGATGCTGAGGCAGATGATAGTAGCCAACCACTGGACTGGGTGTGGGGTCCCCAATGGAGGAGTTGGAGGGCAGATTGGAGGAGCTGAAGGCGTTTACAGCCCCATGGGAAGAACAACAGTCAGCCACCCAGAGGCCCCAGGACTCCCAGGGACTAAACCATCAACCAAGGGGTACACATGGTTTCAGCCAAAAATGTGGCAGAGGAAGGCCTTGTTGGGCATCAGTGGGAGGAGAGGTTGTTGGTCCTGTGAAGGCTCAATAGATGCCCCAACAAAGGGAAATCGTGGGGAGGGAGTTGGGAGTGGGTCAGGTGGAGGGGCATATACTTGGAGGCAGGGGGTGAGAGGAGGGGTTGAGGGTTTTTGGGGAGCAGGGAAACCTGGAAAGGTTTTAGCATTTGAAATGTAAGTGAAGATTACATTCAATTAAAAAAAAAGTACTACATTAAAAAAAAGGATTAAAAAAAAAAAAGAAATATAGTGGGGAAGGTTTCCCACATGAGCAAAAGTTTTAAGGATTGCATGTTCTTTCACACAATCATTCTTTCTTTTGGTATCACTGAGAAATTGTGTTCTATATAATAATTGAGGAAAATTAAAGTTGTTTCTTATCCTCGGTAATGATTTAAGTGAGAGGTGCTGTCTTAGTTAGAGTTTGCTGCTGTGAACAGACACCATGACCAAGACAACTCTTATAAGGACAACATTTCATTGGGTCTGGCTTATAGGCTTAGCAGTCCAGTCCATTATCATCAAGGCGGAAGCGTGGCAGCATCCAGGCAGCATGGTGCAGGCAGACCTGAGAATTCACATCTTCATCTGAAGACTGCCAGGAGAAGCCCTGCTTCCAGACTGCTAGGATGAGAGTATTAAAGCTCATGCCTACAGTGACACACCTATTCCAACAAGACCACACCTTCAAAGGGTGCCACACCCTAGGAGAACCAAATACAAACCTCACAGGTGCCTAGTAGGTCCTTGTGCTTGGCCACTCTGTCCCCAGTTGGTGGCACTGTGTGTGGGGTTGCAGAACCTTTAGGAGCTGTGGTTCTGCTGGAGGACTTCCACCCCGGGTGGCCTTCAAGAGCCCCAGCTTCGATCCACTTCCTGCCTGCTCTCTCCGCTCATATGTGGCTCCTGCTGCCACACCTTGTTGTCCTGCCATTATGGAATCCCTTTCTCTGGAACTGTGAAGCGAAACAAACCCTTTCTTTCTTAAGTGGCATTTGATTATGTGCTTATCCCAGTAAATAGAAAAGCAGACGATTCATCTCCAAGCAGGCATTGACTGTGCATGGGGTAGGTTCTCTAGCTGAGAGTGGGAAGGACCCTCTTGAAGCTATGAGATGTAGTTTCTGACCCAGGAGTGGGAGACAGAACCTTCTGCATCAGAGAGCAGAGTCCTGGCCAGCTGTTCCCCTGTGCGCCAGCTAGCAGTTGTCCCCATGTGTGCCCGGGGCTGGGGGGCGGGGTGGATGCCTGGGAGGCTGACTGGGCAGATGGTTCTTCCTTAGCTGCCAATCCAAGTCCCTGGGGTTAGCACCATGTGGCCCTCCATGAATGGATGCTCTGGGAAACATCTTCAGAGAACCCTCTGGTGAGGATTGAGGGACATCCTTAGGACATCATAGGCCTGTTGGACTCCGTGGGCTAGTATGCTAAAAACAAAGAGGTTTTTTAAAACATGGAAGCAGATTTAGGGGCTCTTCTGGAAATGAAGCAGAAGCTGGATCCTGGATGGTTCTATTTAAAGACACGCAGTATCAAATCTGCTCCTGTAGATTTACAGGTGAGAACTGTTAGGATATATAATGCAGCATGCGGTAGGGTACCTGGTGGGCCCAGGCAAGGTGCCCCTTGAGAAATCACACCATGGGACAGACCTGGTATATTGGAGGTTTATTTAGGGGAATGGGAGGGAGGGCCAGGAGAAGGGGTAGAGGCAGACAGACAGGAGCAGAGCCAGGAGGCCAGAGAAGTGGGACAGAGGAGGACAGAAAGGGGCAGAGAGAGAGGGAGAGGGAGAGAGGGGGGAAGAGGGAGAGAGAGAGAGAGAGAGAGAGAGAGAGAGAGAGAGAGAGAGAGAGAGAGAGAGACAAGGAGGGAGGGAGAGAGACAGAGAGAGAAACACACACACACAGAGAAAGAGAGAGAGAAGGAGGGAGGGAGGGAGAGAGGGAGAGTGGGGAACATGTGGTAACAGAGAGAAGAGCTGGGGTATCCAGCAGTCCTTTCATAAGCCAGGCCACTTGTCCCTGGAGGTGGAAGGTAATGATGGCAGGTGATGATGTCAGCCATTGCTAGGGCCCTGGGAGGAGCCTAGAGGAATCACCCGTAAGCTAACAGCAACTCTGTTCCTAGCCAGTGGAGGGAAGAGGACAGTTTCCTTCCTCATCCCTCTGCAAAGCAGCAGCTGTCTGGTGTGGGACTGTGATAGGCACTTGGTTCCTGGCTGAGCTAAGGCTAGAAGCCCCAGAGATCCTGAAGGGAGGGTAGGACTTTGCCTGCTCCCGGACACCAGGCCTCTGTCACTAGCCACAGCCCCCATAGATTTGTGGCCATCAGTCATGTCAGGGCGATGCCCCATGCCCGTCCACACGTAGAGGACATGACTTATGGTCACATAGGCTCAAGACTGATCTCCATTTTAGTGAGGTACCTAGAGGCCTGAAGGGCTTAGCCAACAAGCTTTCCTTCCCAGACACTCCTCCCTACAAAAGGTATTTACCCTCGGGCCTGCCCTGAGAAGCAGGGTATGGTTTTACTCATTCGCTGTCAGCCATGACAATAAATACCTTAAAACCATGGACTCCTCTTTTCATCAGGATCCGTGGTGGGGAGCCATGGAGAAGGCCTTCGCAGGAGGAGCTGCCCTCTAATCTCAGGTAGAAGGCCTCTGCTCTTCCAGCCACTGCTGTCACCAAGCTCAGGCCCTCTGCCCCCTTCAAGCCAAGGACTCTCCCCTCAGGACCAGCCCAAGCTCTCCCCTTTCCCTCCCCTGGCCCCGGCCATATCCAGCCTGCAGCTCCCACTCTGTTCTCAGCTCCTCTGAGGCCTTCAGCAGTGCCTGGAAGTCCAAGAGCCTGAGAACCAGAGGCCCCAGGTCTCCTTGCAGGCCAGCAACACGGGGGGTTAAGTTCTTGTGTCCTGCCTCCCCAAGCCCTGTGGCAGAGCAGACAAGGGACCCAACAGCCCTACATCCAGGGAGTGTGCAGTGCTGCCTGGGCCTGACACAGGTTCCCAACTGTCCCTTCATAGAGGAAGAGCAAAAAGAAGGCTTTCAGGACCAATTTACAAATTTCATCTTCTGGGAGAAATGAAATCAACGGGGCCAGGAACAATTATGAGACAGAGCTTGGTGGGTAGGGGAGGGGGAGACGTGAGGAATCAGACTGCTTTGTTCAAAGCAGCAGCTTACTAAGACTTTGTAAAGCACATCGGGTCCACATCTTTATGCACTGGTGGACAACAGCAATTAGACGTCCCTGTTCATATGTCATAATAACAAAAGTCATATATTCTCTATGGCGGTCTCGCTGGGTGCCGCAGCTCTTTGGAAAGGGCTGAGATGGAAGTTAAAGAGCAGGTGTTAGCCACACTTTACTTTAGTAACTGAGTGAGGGATGCTCCAGGATCTTTTGGAACCAGAGAGAAAGGGCAGTGACAGGCCTGTGCTGCAATCCTCCCTATAGTTAACTTGCCTAGACAGCAGGCCCCCCATTACTCATGGGTTGGGAATGGGGGCTTTAGTGG
Source organism: Apodemus sylvaticus (assembly GCF_947179515.1). Classification (NCBI taxonomy): domain Eukaryota; kingdom Metazoa; phylum Chordata; class Mammalia; order Rodentia; family Muridae; genus Apodemus; species Apodemus sylvaticus. Next base: position 116,845,114 of record NC_067479.1, read on the forward strand.
AGGTTCTGTTGTCAGATGATCCCTGATAAATCCTTGAGAGGAGCTCCCATAGAAGGGCCTGTGCAACTCTGGCTTACCATGGCTGACTGCAGTTTTAGCCTGGGACTCCTGTAGGCTGTGCTCAAACTGGGGCTGACCTAGAAGTTCTAATCCTCCTGTCCCTACTCCCTGGGTAGAGCTCTGTGATCCCAAGCAAGCACTGCTTTACGTAGTGCAGGGGACTGAACCCAGGGCTCTGCACATACTAAGCAGGCACCTAAGAACTGAATTATATCAACATCTTCTGGTTTGGACTTTTAAGACTGCATGAGTGTGTTTGTGGGGAACACATGTGGTACACACACTTGGAGGCCTGAAGCTGTTACTTTCTGTCTTCTGATGTTACTCTTCATTTCATGTTTTAATCAAGTAATTGTGTTATTTTTATATTTATTCATTTATTGTGTTTTTCCCAACAAGTGCATACACATACACACATACTATGGTGTGTATGTAGAAATCAGCAGCCAGGCAGTGGTGACACATGCCTGTAATCAGGTAGGCGGATTTCTGAGTTCGAGGCCAGCCTGCTCTACAGAGTGAGTTCCAGGACAGCCAGGGCTACACAGAGAAACCCTGTCTCGAAAAAACCAAATCCAAAAAACAAAACAAACAAAACAAAACAAAAGACAAACAAACAAAAAATCAGAAATCAACAGACAGTTTTGGGGAGTCTGTTCTCTCCTTTTGTCATGTGGGTTCTAGGGATCGAGCTCAGATCAGAGAGAGCCTTTACCGGCTGAGCCATCTTCCTGGTCCTCTAAGTTGTTTCTAGGCAGGGTCTCTCTGCTCGCCCAGCTCGCCTCATCCCATTTCTCTGCCCGAGTGATGGGATCACAGGTAACAGACATGCCTGCCTGGCTTTCACATCTGAGGATTGGAATGTGGTCACCATGCTCATACAGAAAGCACGTTATCTACAGAGCCATCTTCCCAGCCCTGGTTGGGACTTAATTATAAGGTTCAGAGGTGAACCCAGCATTGCTTCGTGAGAAAAAGGGGATCACAAAACTGGGAAACTGAAGGGGACAAGTCTAGCTGGAGGACTTGGGGATCTCATGTCAAACAGTGCATCTGCCTTTCCCAAAGTGCTTGTCTCAGTCCCAACAGTGCGAACAACAGTCCTGTGGTGCCTTCTCCTGGAGTCGGGTCTCCATCCTTAGGATGAGGACGGTCACTGGTCCCTTCCTGGAAATGCTGATGGGAGCAGAGTCTGCTCAGTCAAACAACAGGATTGAGAATGGAGGGCAGTTGACTCCTCAGAGGCAGGGTCACCCTCTCAACAGCCCACAGCTGCCTGTCGCAGGCTTACAAGGCCCACCGTGCTCATCCCAGCTTCGGAAGGGCTCACGCCCAGGGTGTGTGTGCGCATTTGGCAAGAAGTACACATAAGTGGATGTGTATGTCACTAGCACTAGTGCATGCCTTTGGGGAAAAATAGCAACCTCGGGAGGCTCTGGAGGAATCTGGATCTGACAAAAGACAGTGAAAACTGCTGATATCACATGCTTCAGACTGTCTGGGGAGGCAGGGCAGGGATGAGGTAGAAGAAGGAATTGTATTTATTGCCACAGCAGCAGAAGACTGCAAGAAAAGGAAGGCCCTCCCCCCATACCCCTGCCCCAAACCACAGTCCTCTTTTTTGGTTTGGGTAGGAGGAAAGTGTCCTTAGGTGAGTCCCTTTGCCCTTATACAGGGACCCACAGATTCACTACGACTAGAGTATGGCTGCCCAGATGGTAGATCACAGAGGGTTCACCAAGGAGAGCTGTGGACCCTTCTATTCCTGTTCCCTTTGCGCTTCACATCCACACCCAAGTTTGTACAAACATGAGGTTATGAAACAGCTTGGCCCTAGGCCACAGCTTTAGGGCGCCAGGTTAGAAACCACAGGGCAAGCATGCAGGGTCATCTGGGTCAGTGCCGAGGACTCCTGCTGGCTTTACACACATGCCAAGTGGAGACAGTGTGTCCCAACGCCACTGCGCCAGGCAGTGAAGCCAATGGCTGACGGCTAGGTTTAAGTCGGGATCACTCAGCAGTCTGTCTCCTGAGTGGAACTGATCTTTCAAGAGCAGAGCAGGCCAAAGGAGCCATTCTCTTGCGAAGCAGTAGTCAGGCCGTGGTTCATCTCCTTGGAGCAGGCCTACTCCCAACTCACAAATGTTTCCTCGGGGCTAGCTATGGCATCCAGCATCTACCATTACTATGGTTGGTTTTCATGTCAACTTGCCACAAATTAGCATCTCCTAGGTGGGGACCCCCATCTGAAGCATTGTCCTGATTATCTTGGTTGATGGGGAAGCCCACCCCGATTGCAGGCCTAAACAGCATGTCAGAGGGAAGTTGTCTCACCTCCGTTTGGTCTTCCAGTTGCTGAGTTGACTTGCCACGGATTCCTTCACTAGCAGGAGAACCAGCATTTCCAAGCTTTCATTGTGGAACAGGGAGCAGTGGCTCTCCAGGAACTTTCTGGTCTCCTAGGGCCAGAGTGTTAATGCTGAGGTTCCCTGACTTGTAGACTGAGTGACCTGTGTGTGTGTGTGTGTGTGTGTGTGTGTGTGAGTGTGTCTGTGTGTGAGTATATGTGTGTGTTTGTGTCTCTGGGTGTGTCTCTGTGTCTCTGTGTGTGTGTCTGTATATGTGTATGTGAGTGTGTGTTTGTGTGTGAGTACCTGTGTGTGAGTGTATATGTGTGTGTGTCTGTGTATGTGTGTGTATTTAGTGTCTCTCTGTGTGTATATGTATGTGTTTGTGTGTGTGTGTTTGTGTGTGTGGTGTGTCTATTTTCATCCTCTTGGTTCTGTTTCTTTTAGCCCAGTGGTTCTCAACCTTCCTAATGCCTTTTACTACAGTGCCTCGTGTCGTGGTGACCCCCAAACATAAAATTATTATTATTTTTTTGGCTACTTCATAACTGTAGTTTTACTCTGAGCAATGTCTCATTGTCTAAGACCATTGTAAATAACGTGTTTTTTGATGGTTGTGACCCACAGTTTGAGAACCTCTGCTGTAGAGACTCCTGACTAAATCAGCTCTTTTCTTCTGAAACTGAGGGCTCCAGGACAGACTAGATAAAAGCCTCACCGTCCTCCACGGGGCCATTAGCAACCTGTTTTGCATTTTTAAACAGTCAAGAACCTCACTGATATTCCAATTCCTGTTACTTGTTAGGAAGCAGATTTCCAATTAAGGACTTGATTGGTGCTTCCTGACCTTGGCCTGGGACAGATCTGCACAGAGCTGCTGGGGCTGAGCAGTGTGGGAGGCTCTCAAGGGACGTTAGTCCTTGTCTGCTTTTGCTGTTTGCTTTTTGAGACAGGTCTCGCTCTGCACGCCAGGCTGGCCTCTAACTTGCTATTCTTCTGCATTCTCATCAGTACTAAGATTAGGGGTGTGACCCCCACAGCTGCTCCTCTGTTCCGTCTCCCTCAGCCAGGAGGCAGGTGATTGACTTGAGTGGGACTAAGCAATGCCTGTGAGTACCACTGGGTGCCACTAGTGGAGTGTGTTGGGGTCTAAGTATTTTGATTATTTTTGACTCTAATTTTGACTCTAAGCAAACACACACACAGATACATGCACACACACACACACACACACACACACGGGGGGGGGGCAAGGAGTAGACGAAGAGTTATAATCAAAGGATAAAAGATAGCATACAAACGAGAGCAATAGAGGACAGAGACTCTGGCGCATTGGGAAGAAGGGTGTGCACAGCCCTGGCTGCTCGGGCCTCACTCTTGCTTGATGGGTGGTGATGGACTTCCTGACTTAGGTGCCAGCCGACCTCCAGTTCGCTGGCACAGACAAAGCTTTTAAAGAGGACCCACATGAGAGAAGAACCAGAATTGCATTACTATTACTCTGGGTTTTATTTTTTGTGGGGATGGGGTGGGGATGGGGGTGGGGGTGGGGGTGGGGGGATAAGGTCCTAGCCGAGCCTGGACCTCCGTATGTAGCTCAGGCTGGCCTTAAACTCAACACACTAAGTCCTGGGATTACAGCATGAGGAACTGAAGCTTTAAACAAGAAAGCAAGGAGCTGGGCATTTTATCCTGAAATAAGAAGACACAGAATTTTGAACATAATTTTACCTTCTAACAAGATTTAGATTATAAACCAGGTATGGCAGTGCGTGTCTTAAATCCCAGCACTCAGAAGGCAGAGGCAGGTGGGTTTCTGAGATTAAGGCTAGTTCCAGGCTAGCTAGTAGTAAGACCTTGTTTCAAAAGAACAAGACAGAAAAATAGATAATAATTTTAGCTATAGGCTAATTCTAAGAGCAAAGAATATGAAACATTCTGCCCTGTTTTCCATTAAAGTTGTATAGTATCTATCAGGCTCAATGGCATATGCCTGCAGATGCGGCCACTTTAAGGCATTGCAAAAGTAGAATCAGGGGTTCAAAGCCAGTCTGGGATATACCCCCCACTTTACCTTTGACCGTATTTCTTTCTTACTTTTGACTTTCATTTCATGTATTAAAAACACATTTCTCCCCCAAAATACTTGAGGGTCTTATCAAAATGTATCTATTGGCTGTTTCTGGCTCCTGCCTATTTACAAAGTCTGCTTTTGTCATTGTTGCTGTTTGGTTTGTTGTTTGTGTTTTCTCTAGGTGGCCTCTGTCTTGTCTTACTTCAACCTTGCTTCCTTGGGCTTTGTGAGGCCCTTTGCAAGATGTGAATATCACTTTGTGATCCAGTGAATCTACATTTTAATTTTGGATATTACTAGGAACCACAGAAGTGTCATTGTGTTTTGTGGAGATGTCTGCTGGCCTGTAGCAGGCAGAGATGGTATAAGATGCCAAATTCTCTTTCTTTCCTTCCTTCATTTCTCATTCTTTTTCTTTTTTCTTTTCTTTTTTTCTTTCTTTTCTCTTTCTTTCTTTCTTTCTTTCTTTCTTTCTTCCTTCCTTCCTTCCTTTCTCTCTCTCTCTCTCTCTCTCTCTCTCTCTCTCTCTCCCTCTCTCTCTCTCTCTCTCTCTCTCTCTCTCTCTCTCTCTCTCTCTTTCTTTCTTTCTTTCTTTCTTTCTTTCTTTCTTGAGGCAGAGTTTCTTTGTGTAGCCCTGGCTATCCCTGAGACTTGCTCTATAAACCAGGCTAGACTCACACTTGATCTTAGCCAGAAGGCCAAAAAGTGATCAGGCTATACTCAAACACTGAGACCTGCCTGCCTATGTCTCCTGAATGCTGGGGTTAAAGACATGTGCTACCACTGCCTATCATGTTAAAAAATGCTTTCTTGGCCTGGAGAGATGATGGCTCAGTAGTTAAGAGCACTGACTGCTCTTCCCGAGGTCCTGAGTTCAATTCCCAGCAACCACATGGTGGCTCACAACCATCTTTAATGAGACCCGATACCCTCTTTTGGTGTGTCTGAAGACAGTTACAATGTACTCATATAAATAAAATAAATAATTCTTTAAAAACATGCTTTCCTATTATAAAAGCCACTGCTCATGATCAAGTCACCTGCAGGCACATGAGTAAAAATATCCTCTTATTTAGGAGAATACTGTCTCCTAAGTAATGCAGCCCAAGGTTTGGAAAACCAGATTTCTGGGGCCAGAAAAGCAGCTGAACACCTACCTACACCTATCTGAGAACAGGTTTTGCTATGTAGCTCAAGATAAGCCCTGAATTTACAGAAATCCTCCTGCCTCACACTCCTAAGTATGGGGATTCGATGTGTACCGCCATGCTCTGCTTGAAAAAACTCTTTAAATAGGCAATTGTAGTGGAATGTGTGTGTGTGTGTGTGTGTGTGTGTGTGTGTGATGCCAATGAGAACAGGGAAGTTTTTTTTTTCTTTTCTCACCAGCCCCGCTTGCTCTGGCCCAATGATTTGTTTATTTATTATCTTTAAGTACACTGTAGCTGTCTTCAGACACACCAGAAGAAGCCATCAGATCCCATTACAGATAGTTGTGAGCCACCATGTGGTTGCTGGGAATTGAACTCAGGACCTCTGGAAGAGCAGTCAGTGCTCTTAACCACTGAGCCATCTCTCTAGCCCGAGAACAGGAAATTGTTGATCAGAACACATCATTAACGACACAGTAGAGAAGATGCTGCATTAGTCAGGGCTCTCTAGAGTAGCAGAAGCAAAAGAATGCATGAATATATATGCATATTTACATATGCATGCACGCACACACACACACACACACACACACACACACACACACACACACACATGAGCAAAGGTTTATTAGGTTGGTTTGCATGATAGATAGTCTGGGTATCCAAACAGCAGCTTCTTCATATTGGAGAGGCTGACGATTGGTATTTGCTGGCTGGCTGCCTCAGTAGTTCCAACCTGAAGGCATGAAGAATCTAGAGCCATTGGCCCTTAGTTCATGTTGGAAGGTCAACGAAGCTAGTTTCTAAGGTCAGTGAAGGAATGCGGGAGTTACAGCCACGCAGCAGTAGCACAGACATACTCACCCACAAGCGGCTGGCACAAGCAGACAAAGAGAAAGACAAGATTTCCTTTTTTTTTTTTTTTAATATATTTGGACCACAACTGGAAGGTGCAGCCACTTCTGGGGCAAGTCTTCGTACTTCAATTACCCTGGCCGAGAAAGTCTTTACTAGTGTGCTCAGTAACTCACCCATTAGCTGATGCCAGATTCAGTCAATTTGGGAGAGTCCTGGACCCTTCTGACTAAAGGTGATGAGAAATGAGGCAATTACATGGGCTCAGCAGTTGTCCCAAATGCTTACAAAAGGGAAAGAGTCACTGTCTAGTGGCAGGAGCCTGGCTGCCTCTCAGGTGGGGACAGCAAGTCAATGTACCATACAAGAAGCTGCAATGGACAGAACCCAGCACCATACCTGTAGTATTGCTGCCTGAATGCTATCAAGGGAAACTGAGTCACACCAGGATGGAATGGCATTCTACTCTGTGGTCATCAAAAGCATCAAGGACATAAAAATACAGCCCCCCCAAAAAAAGAAAAGAAAAGGAAAGAAGGAAGCAAGGGGGAAGGAAGGAAGGAAGGAAGGAAGGAAGGAAGGAAGGAAGGAAGGAAGGGAGGGAGGGAGGGAGGGAGGGAGGGAGCATTCAGGCTGAAGGAATACAGAGAGAAGACAGACAGGACGCAGGCTGCCCAGTTCTGCCACTGTTGAGGTGAAGCAATGGCGAGCAGAGCCTGTGGGCCGTGGTGTGTACCTGGCTGCTCTGCTCATGCTGACTGTTAAAATGGCCACGTTGTGCATATTGCCCTCCTTTGAAGGAAATGTATCCTACAACTTTCAGGTATCAGTTCCATCTGCAGCTCTCAAATGGTTCTGGAGCAAAGCACTCTGGGGGTGTTCCCTACAAATATCCTATGTGAGATTCCTGTTATTTAATTTTTTTGTATTTTTAAAATAATAATAATAAGCCGGGCGGTGGTGGCGCACACCTGTAATCCCAGCACTCTGGGAGACAGAGGCAGGCAGATTTCTGAGTTCGAGGCCAGCCTGGTCTACAGAGTGAGCTCCAGGACAGCCAGGGCTATACAGAGAAACCCTGTCTCGAAAAAAACAAATCCAAAAAACCAAAATAATAACGATAATAATAATAATAATAATAATAATAATTTTACTTATTCACTTTAAATCCTGCTCAGTGCCCCCCTCCTAGTCACCCCCCTCCCAGTCACCCCTTCCCTCCATTTCTCCTCTGAGCAGGTGAAGTCCTCCTTGGATATCTCCCCACCCTGGTACTTCAAGTCTCTGCAAAGTTAGGCACTTCCTCTCCCACGGAGGCCAGACAAGGCAGCCCAGCTAGAAGAACATATATATCCCAGTACAGGAAGCAGCTTTTGGGACAGCCCCTGCTCCAGTTGTTCAGGACCCAGATGAAGATCAAGCTGTGCACCCACTACATACATGCAGGGAGGCTGGGTCCAGCCCGTGTGTGCCCTCTGGTTGGTGGTTCAGTCTCTGAGAGCCCCAGGGGTCCAGGTTAGTTGACTCTGTTGGTCTTCCTGTGGCGTTCCTATCTCCTTGGGGCCTGCAATCCTTCCTCCTATTCTCCCATAAGAGCCCCAAGCTCCACCCACTGTCTGGCCTTGTGCATCTGTCTGAGTCAGCTGCTGAGTGGAGCCTCTCAGAGGACAGCCTTGCAAGGCTCCTGTCTGCAGCAGGGAGGAGGTTGTTTCCACCTGTGCACATCCGTCTGCGACACACAGATGGAGTGGAAGAGCAGGGCAGAAAGTGGGCTCGCGCTGTGTTCCGAGAGGCTGCTTGCACTTGTGTATAAGAATGGGGTTTGGGGACTGGAGATGGGCTCACACAAAGAAAAGCAGACAGATCTGAGATTCCTGGAGGAGTTTCTACAAGTCTCAGAGAGCTGGCGAAACGACGGAGTGAAGCGTGGTTGTAAACCTCAGGGAAGATGGTGTGGCATTAGGATGAGTTTGGGTTGGGGCCTGGCAGAGTGGAGAGTGTGGTGCTGTTAGGATGTGTTGAATAGGAGAACAATCTGGCAGTGACCCGGAGCTCCAAACGTGGCTCTCGGCCTCCAGCCACTGTGATTCATCTCCCCACGTGTGAAACTGACATCAAGGACTGTGAACTTGTGCCCTGGGGATTGCCTGCTCTGAGATCAGAGAACAACTGAGACTCAGGATAGAGGGACGAAGGGGGCAGAGGAGGAGGAGCCTGCGAAGGAGGAGGAAGAACGGAAATGGGAGGAGCCTGCGAAGGAGGAGGAAGAACGGAAATGGGAGGAGCCTGTGAAGGGCACGGAGGAGTGGCCTGAGGTCCCCGGGGAACCAGACCACCAAATCAGAGGGGCTTTCTGATTATTTTATTATGCTCTCTCTCTCTCTCTCTCTCTCTCTCACACACACACACACACACACACACACTACACACACACACACACACACACACAGTCTACATGATACCCTTTTGTTTATTCGAGCAGAAACCTTGGTCAAGCAGCTGTTAGAAAGGAGGCCCACTGTGGGATGAAGAGTGTGCTTAAGTTTCCTGTCTACCATTTCCCAGTCAGATAACAATGGGGAAATTACTGAACACACTAGGGCTTCACCCTCCCCATCTGTTCATCAGAGACATCAGTATTCCCCACTCCCAGCATTGTCATGAGGGTTAAAAGTGTTACTATCTAAGGGCCTGGAGAGATGGCTCTATGGTTGGGGGCCCTGAATGCTCTACCAGAGGCCCCAGGTTCAAGTCCCAGCACCTACATGGCAGCTCACAAGCTCCAAGATCTGACACTCTAACATAGACATACATGTAGTCAAAATGCCAGTGCACATAAAATAAAGGTAAATAATTTTTTTTAAAGAAGTGTTACTATTTGATGACATTGGGTGGGGGCTAGTGTGCTATGAGTAACATGTGTTACTGAATTGGTGTGACCTACTTACTGGTCAGTGCTGCTGAGTAAGTCAAAGCAATCCACACTCTTCTGCAGGCTTTAACCCTTTCCTGGCCAGGCCAGCTTGGTCGTCTCTGTTGGAGGGTTAGACCCAGGACATGATCCTCAAGTAGAGGACTGGCTTCCTGCTGGGACTGACTCTCTTGGATTTCCTTTTCTACCCCATCAGCTCTCAGGACACTGGAAGAGTTAGGCTCTTCATATGAAACATACAAGGAACGTCCCATTAGGATGTAGAATTTTCATGGGGCGCGCCTGTTCATTCCTGTAATTCCAGCTTTTGGGGGAGCTGAGGTAGGTGAAACAGGAAGAGTGAAGTTTTAAAGCCAGCTGGCTTTATGCATTGGGATATCCTGGGCTACTTAAAGAGATCCTGTCTCAAAATAAAACTTAAAAGGCCTGGGGTACAGCTCAGCACTTGCTTGGTATACAGAAAATTCTAGATTTAATTCCCAGTAAGGAAAAACAGAATGAACAATCAACCAATCAAACAAACAAACAAACAAAGCCACAAACAAACAAAAGAAAGAAAGAAAAAAGGAAAAAGAAAAGCAGATTTCAATGCAACATTAACAACATTTGAGGACATTGGTAACTGAAATGAACCAGTCATATAAGAACAACCACGGTGTGATTCTGCTCATATGAAGTACTTGGAATAGTCAGTCCTATACAGATAGAAGGAAGCCTGGAGCAGGGCACGGGAGCACATGCCTACAGTCCTAGCAACTCAGGAGGCTGAGGAACCAGGGCCACAACTTTAGTCAGCTTTGGATGCTGTTAGAAAACGTATAAAGGATTGGTGAGGTAGCTCTGTGGTAGAGGCTTCTCCTCCCTGTCTCGGGCCCTGGACTGGATCTCCAGTACACACATGAGATGAAACAGAAATAACAACATGGAAGAAAGAAGAACAAGAGGAGGAAAAGAAACCTGCTTAGTGTGTGTGCAGTTTGTATTTTATGAATTCTGTGAATGGGCTGTGGTGAGGACCACAAATCACTGGGAAAATAATCTCGATTGACTAAGACACTTCACAATAAAGCTCTCTATTATGATGATTCTGTGTGTGTACAGTGCTTGCACATGTGCCATGGTGCGTCTGTGTGAAGGTCAGAGAGCAACGTGTTGGAGTCCCCCCTCCTTCCACTGTGTGGATTCTGGAGTCCACTCAGGTCATCAGGCCTGATGGCACAGCCCTCATCCCACCAGCCTGCCTGCCCAGCCCCACAATAAACAGAGCCTGCTTCCAGAGTAAACCGACTGCCTGAGATTCCATGCTTTATTGAACTCTGAAGGGAGGCAGATGCCATTTGAACCAGAGTTTGTGACCAGGACTACCCTTGGAGTTGTAAGACACTAGAAAGCCTGGCCAGTTCTTTTGTTATATGAAACAAGCCATGCATTTCTTTGCATTAAAGCTTTAGTAAGTACTTGAAAGAAATGGAGCTGGAGTTCAAGGCTGGTGAGGGTGCTGAACTCCCATCCTGCACTCAGGCAAGCTACCCAGAAAGCCTCCATTGTAACAAGCACAAGCAGAGCAAAAACGCTAAATTGTTTTCTAGTCTCCCGGGCTGGCCTAGTCACTCATCTGGTTTGTTACTTCTTGGTTCTTGGGTGTGCATGTGTGTGTGCATGTTTGTGTGTGTGCATGTGTTTGTGGTGATGCTTCTGTGCAGTGTACAAGTATGGATGTCAGAGGACAACTTTGTGAAATCAATTTTCAACTATTTTTATATGGGTGCTGGGAACTGAACTTGGGTTGAAGGGCTTGCTCAGATGAAACTTCACCCCCTTCACTGTCTTGTTGGCCCAGGTTCCTGGGGCTTGTTTAAGATGAGCTGGCATCCTCCCTTTGGGTCCCACGTGAAGAGTTGGTCCTGGTAGTTGGCACTCAATGAGTATTCTTTGGGCACATTGGCAACCATTGAACACAAGTTCAAGATACTCTAAGTCTGAGGCAGCAGGACCCATTTTTTGAGCCTAGAATTTCAGAGTGACCCTGGGAAACGCCGAAAGCATGTGGTAGCCTAAAACATGTTGATTGGGCTGGAGAGGAGGCTCAGCATTTGCGAGCACATGCTATTCTTGTAGAGGACCCGAGTTTGCTTCATAGAACCCAGCGTAGGTGGCTCATCTGTAACTCTCACTCCTAGGGTTCCCACACTCTCTTCTAACTTCCGTGAGCACTCACACTAATGCACATATGTCCCCACGAAGACACAGACAAGCACACATAGCTGATAATTTTAAGGTATTCAATGAAAATAGATGGCAAATCTGTGTAAGACTAATGAAACTAACGTTCTGAGAGTTTTATATTGTATATTATTATGGTGCTTCAAGCGAGAATGCCCTCCATAGGTTCATATGTTTGAAGGCTCAGTGCCCAATTAGTGGAACTGTTTGGGAAGGATGAGGAAATGTGGCCTTGTTGGACGGTGTGTTTCTCTGCGGATGGGCTTTGAAGTGTCCAAAGCCCATACCAGACCCAGTCTCCCTCTTCCTGTAATTTGCAGATCAGATGTGAGCTCTCCACTATTTCTTCAGCACTATGTCTAGCTGCCTCCATGTTTCTTGCCATGACGATAATAGACTCGCCCTCAAAGATATAAGCAAGTCCCTAATTAAATGCTTTATTTTTTAAGTTGGCTTGGTTATGGTGTCTCCTCATAGCAATAGAAAATAGCTAAGATGATTATATATTTTGAACATGGCTATACCATATCATCCGTCCTAGTTGGGCTTGGAGGAGGCACATGCTTTCAATCTGTGAATTTGAGGTCAGTCTTTGGATTTATTTATTTGTAATACAATTCTCATACTGGCTGCCCTTCAAGCAGGCCTCATTTCTAGGTCTCCCAGTGTTGGGATTGCAGAAGGTCACCACCAGGCTTGCTGTTGTCCCTACCCGATATTGTCCCTACCCTCACCCTGCTCCAATGACAGCCGTCCTGACTAAGGTTCTCACCTCAATGTAGTTGGTTGTTAAACATTTAAAATTTTTTAATTTATTATGCTATATGATGTGTGTGTGTGTGTGTGTGTGCGTGCGTGCATATGAATGTGTGTGTGTGACTGCCATGACACCTTTGTGCTGGTTGGAGGACAACTTTCGGGAGTCATATTTCTCCTCTACAGTATCTTCTAGGTATTGAACTGAGCTCATTAGGCAAACGTGTCTACCCACAGGGACATCTTACCAGTCCCACAATTTAGTTCTTTTAAAAGAGTTTTTGCACTTCTTCCTTCCTTCCTTCCTTCCTTCCTTCCTTCCTTCCTTCCTTCCTTCCTTTCTTTCTCTCTCTCTTTCTTTCAGGAGTGTCTGTTGTTTTGCTTGCCCAGGCATGGCCCTGGGGAGGCCAGAGGTTCTCATTCAGTGTCTCCCTCAATTGCTCTACACCTTTTTAAATCTATTTGTGTTTTGCCTTCATGTATATTTGTGTGCCACTTGCATGCTTGTGATGCCAGAAGAGGGCACCAGATCCCCTGGAACTGAAGTTGTTTTTTTTGTTTTTTTGTTTTTGGTTTTTTTTGAGACAGGGTTTCTCTGTGTAGCCCTGGCTGTCCTGGAACTCACTCTGTAGACCAAGGCTGGCCTTGAACTCAGAAATCTGCCTGCCTCTGCCTCCCAAGTGCTGGGAGTAAAGGCGTGCACCACCACCGCCCTGGCAGAGCTGAAGTTAACAACCATGTGGGTCCTGGAAATGGAACCTGGGTCTTTAGGGGAGCACCCATTGCTTTAACCACTGAGCCAACTCTCCAGCCCTCTTCACATTTTTTTTTAAGCTTGGTCTTTCACTGAACCTGAAGCTCATCATTTGACTTGGACTGTGTGTACAGCAAGCCCCTAGGGCCTGTCTATCTCTCTGCCCCAGCTTCCTCCCCTCCCCTCCCCTTCCCTCCACTAACCCTTCCCTCCCCTCCTTTCCCCTCCCCTCCCTTTCCCTTCCCATACAGGACACATGCCTCTGCTAAGGCAAGGGTGACCTTGAACTCCTCACCCTCCTGCCTTTGATTCTAGGCCAGAGTGATGTTGGTAACTCAGATGCTTGGGAGGGGCATGTTTGTGTCCTGTGTATGCAGGGGTGGGTCTCCTTAGGGAGGGGTGGGGCTGTAGAGAACGAAAGTACCTGACCAGCTCCTCTTTGAGCCTGCCACGTGTAGCGATGTGCAAATGTAGGTGGGTCCAGAATTCAATTGTTGTTGTGTTTCTAGAGTTCACCTGTTAGTCGTGGTTCTCTACAGGGACAGAACTGATAGAATGAAGAAGTATACTCATCAGGATTTACTAGACTGGTACACAGGTTCTGGTCTAAGTTGTTCAGCAGTCGCTGTCTTGTGTCAAGAATTGGTTGCCTTTCAGTCTATGAATCTGGCTGTCTTAGCATGGCCAGCCTGGTACCCGAGGCCCAGGGGGTTCCAGCGAGCGGCTGCTCTTCCGTGCACATTGGAATCCTGAACATACAGGTGAGAGTGCCTCAGCAGCAAGGCAGGTGGGCGTGCCAGTGGGCGTGCCAGTGGGAGCAGAGCAGTAGGCAAAAGGCAAAGCTTCCGTCTGCATCCTTTATGTGGGCTGCCACCAGAAGGTGTGGCTAAAATTTAGGGTGGGTTTTCCTGATTCAAATGATCTGATTAAGACAATTCCTCATAGGATCATTCACAAGCTTGCAGGTTAGTTGATTGGAGTTAAATCATCACAGTGTCAAGATTTATTTTTGTAGGAGATCTGTATTTTGAAAATTTCAACTAACATTTACATTTCATGTAAAATATTTCATAGGCCAAATCAAAGCTGGTCTGAGCTATCGGTTTTCAGTCTCTCAGAACAATCTTGTATGGACGGACTGGTTTCTTCACAGAAGACATAAAGGCAGGCTGCTAACTTTCCCAGCTTAACTAGAAGCTAGCTCTGTGGACTTGAGGAAAGAGGGAGAGGGGTGGGGAAGGAACAGGAAATGCTTTTCATTCTTTACAGAGGAGCCAAGGAGAGAGTCCACTCTCACAGCTTGTGTGGTTGTTGCAGTACAGTGCAGACTTGGTAATTTACATGCCTATTAGCCGGGGAGTCAGACATAAATAGCTACATGCAGTAATTACAGTGAGGTATTCAGACAGGCTCAGAGCTCAGGCTGCCAGAGAAGGCCACTATGACCAGAGCATCAGGGTGGGGACGCTGGCTGCTAGGAGCTTCAGAGGGGACATGGCATACAGAGAGAGACTGGGCTCAGCTGAGCAGGCAGGGCGGGGAGCCAAGGCACCATTGGCTTCTGTCTTTGCAGGAAGCCAGCCAAGGCCATTGCTATCAGGGGCGAGGTGCCATCAAGGTGGCAGCATTGAGTCATCTGGGCTAGGATGAAGGCAGGTCAGGAAGGAAGAGGATAGACCAGTTTAGGCTCTGGAAATTGCCCGTGCAGGTATGAGCTAAAGAGGGCAGGGTGTGGGCAGGGAGGAAGGAAGGGACAGTCGCATGCTCCGTGGTGACCAAGGACTTGACAGGAAGTGAGCAGCAGGGTGGGGGAGAGATTAAAGCCACGAGGTGGCTCTGCTCCTTTCAGGAGGGTGCAGGAAGGCCAGTGACGCGTGAAGGGAGCAGGCTGTGCACGTGTGCACACTGCCGCCATTATGCACGTGTGCACACTGCCGCCAAAGTGACCGTCCTCTGCCCGGCGCACGGCAGGACCAGCGTGAGGATGCGTGGGCTGCCCATATCTCACTCTCTAACCTGAAGACTCATCATAGCCTGCTATGTTTAACGGATGTGTTTGTGGGCTGAATTCTGAACCTAACAAATGCACAGAGAGTCCCTGAGTTAGGCTGCCTTTTCTCTTTTTGGTAACTCTTTCTTAGCTCATTAACTTTCATTATGATTAAGAGAACTAATTTATTACTCAAGCTTGGATAATTAAAAGAAAAAAGATTGCTATTAATAATCACTTAGGGACAACAGAGATATGTGACACTGTCCCAGGCAGACTATGGGACATGTAATAGTCATTCTAACCCCGATCTCCTTAAGAAGGTTAGGAGAGGAGTGTGTTCCATTTCTGGGGACTTTGTCCCTGGAATTCCTCTGAGTGCTATGGTAATTGTGTATTGGCAAGAACAGTCTAGCCAGGTGTTCTTTGGTCTCAAAGAAAGCATGAGATTCAGGGTGGCCTTAATTTTAAATATCAAAAGCAAATGTCGTGGTAGCATAATTGAATAGGTTCCTAGGAAAGCCTGGTGACTCCAACATTTTGCACACAGCAAACTCCCAGAGGCCTTCTTCCTTCGAATGAAATCATCAGAGATTGTTATGGAAATGTGAAAGCAAAAAACTACCCATAAACAGCCACAGCACAGTGGGCTGCCAACCTGATGTGTGAGGCTCACCAGGAAGTCCATTCTCAGCTCTCCTGAGCACGGAGTTCTGGGTCTAGCTGCACCATCTCACGGAATTCCCAACAGACCCACCCGGCGGTGTTCACTGCAGGAGCAAAGCTGAGATGCAGCTGACAGAACCCCTGCCACAAGCTGTCCTCCTTCCCTCTTCTCCCCTGCTCTCCCCTCTCTCCTCCCTTCCCCTTCCACCTTCTTTCCTTTCCTGTTCCTTTTCTTTTCCCCTTTCCTTTCCTTTCCTTTCCTTTCCTTTCCTTTCCTTTCCTTTCCTTTCCTTTCCTTTCCTTTCCTTTCTGTTCCTTTCCTTTCCTTTCCCTCCTGTGATAGCTATTCATGGTTGTTAACTTGACTATTATTTGGAATGAACTACAATTCAGAAATGGAGGGCACACCTGTGAGAGATTTCGGCCTAGCATTGGAGCCGCTGTCTTTGAGATTCCAGCACCTACAGAAGACCGGCTGAGGCACTCAGCCTCGTGAGACTGGGGAACTACTGAGTTCTCAGACTTTCTATTCATGTCTAGACATTTTTGGGTTATTTGGACTGCAGCCTGTAAGTCACTCCAATAAATCCCATGTGTGTGTGCGTGTGTGTGTGTGTGTGTGTGTGTGTGTGTGTGTGTGTGTCTGTGCACGCACACATTCACTCCATATGTTTTCTGACTATAGAGAACCTTAATACACCTCCTTTACATATCCTTTTTTGTTGCCCACTAACTAATTTTTTTATGATTATGTTCTACATAGTGTCTAATTATATAGCCCAGACTGACCTTGAACTCAAGATGCAGCTGAGGTTGGTCTTGAACTTTTGATCCTCTTGTTTCTACCTCTGAAGATGCTGGGCTTATAGACATGAGCCACCAGGCCTGCCCTTAAGTAAATCTTTATGGTTATCCAGCTCATAGATAGTTTATCTTTAAAGTGTTATCTCCAATATTGTCTAGTAAGTAAGGACTATTTGGGTGGGAACGCAGAGAGCCGCTGGGAATGAGCGTAAATGAGGGCGCAGAGACAGACAGACCTTTGGCTTTGTCTGACGCTAAGCCTGTGTCCCACCAGAATTAGACCTCTGCTCTCTGCGTCTTCCTTCTTCCCCAGCCCTCATTTCTTTTCCTCCTTTCCCTTTTTTCTCTCTATGTTTTTATTTTCTGGATGTTTTACTGTTATGTATGTCTGCACCACGTGTGTGCTTGGTGTCTCTGAGGCTGACAGAAGGCATTGGCTTCCTAGAACTGAAATTGTGGACAGTTGTGAGCTGACGCTGGGTGCTAGCAGTCAAACCACAGTCCTCTGGAAGAGCGACCAGAGCTCTTGAACCACAGAGCTCTCTCTCCGGCCCCACCTTCTGCCTCTTGTCATTACAACCTTCATACAGCGTCACACCCTGAGCACTGTCTGCTCCCACCAACCCTCCCTCGCTCGCTGTCAGTCTCAGACGTTCTCCTAGACAGCTTGACCTCTGCTTTCATGCCACATATACATACATGAGATTTTTAGATTTATTTCTAATTTATGTGTCTGTGGTGTGCTGGGCAGGTGGATGCTGGTAGAGGCCAGAACATGGGGTCTGGAGCTAGCGAGGTGTTGCAAGCTGCCCGGTGTGAGGCTGAGGACTGAACTCAGGTCTTCTGGAAATTGCTGCTAAGGTCTGTGCCTTCTCTTTAGCCCCTTCTTAGATGATTTTATGTATAAAATATAGGAACCACAAATGAGGAAAAGCAAATATAGTCTTTCTGAGAATGGTTTAATCTTCTTAATTTGATTTATCTTCAGTTGCATTCATTTTCCTGACAGTGTCAAAATTTTCTTTTTCTTTATGGATGAAAAATACTTAACTATACATAATTAAGTATATTATATTACATATATATCACATTTTCTTTATACATTTTTCTGTTATGGCTTTTTGTTGCTTGTTTGTTTGTTTTGTTGTTACAGGACCTTACGTAAACCAGGCTGGCATTGAATTGGGGTGGTTGAACCCCGAGCTACATCTCAACTCAACCTCAAATTCTCTAAATGATGTGTTTAGAAGATGTAGTATCAGCTCAAGGTCCAGGAGGGATCTCTAACATTGTTTGGGAAAACTGAAGAAGTGTGGCAAACATTCCTTGTGTTTTCCTTTCAAAAGACAATTATCACACACGACATCCTGAGATATGTTAAGGTTACAGGATGTGAAGGCTGGGAAGTGGTGGCTTTTCCTTTTTATACCAAACAGTGAAGTAGCACTTTAAGGAAAACAACATCTCACTTCAGAGTCATAACACTGATAAAATGCTGGTGTGGGTATCAGGGCAGATACCTGGAGAGGCAAAGTGTAGGTTAGCTCAGAGCAGCCACATCAGCAGTGTATCCCACACGTGAACTCCAAAGCAGGCTTGCTGGAGGCCTGTGGAGGCCTGGCTGACAGACAGGGTCATACAGGGCGGCACCGCCTTGCCCAGGCTCGGACATTCCATAGAAGCTGAGGGAGATTCCTGGCATGCTTCTCTTGCTTCTTGAGCTTCTTTCTAAGAAAATACCAGAAGGTAGCTCCCCTTTCTTCATTACCCAGTGTTAGAACAGGGTCTGCCCTTCAGTCAGGACAGTGAAGACAGTCTAGAAGATAAAGACAGACTCAAAGAAGCCACACATCTAACAGACACATTGCCCTATATCCTGGGTTGTCCCGCTTTGAATCATCTTTACATCTTAGAGTTTAGATAGGGCCCGTGGCTCTGCTGTGTTGGCGCTCATTTTCAGGCCCCAGGTATTCCAACCGACTCTGTGCTGAAAACACGATGATCACATATGATATGTAGCTATGTGAGAAAGAAGGAGTGGGGTGGGGGGTGGGAGGGTAGGGAGCCAGGGGAGAGGGGGCGATGGAGGGAGGTAAGAACCATTTTCTGAAGGAATCTAACTTACTTGCATTTCCCCCCCCCCCCTGCTTTTAGTGTGTGTATGTGTGTGTGTGTGTGTGTGTGTGTGTGTGTGTGTGTGTTTAGGTGTATATGTTAGAGGACCCCTTGTGGGAGTCAGTAGGGAGGATGGGTCACAGGCAGGCACCCTTGTGCACCAAGTTGTGTCCTTGACCTCTAATTTGCATTTTTAAAAGTCAGTGAAACCTGGTACCCAAGTTGGCTTTCTATTGTTGTGGTAAAACACTGTGACCAAAAGCAACTGGGGAGGAAGTGTTTGTTTCATCTTGCAACTCTCAGGTCACACTCCATCGCATGGGGAAGCAGAGCAGGACTCAGGCAGGAACCTGGAGGCAGACTTTGCTTACCTGCTCGCTCACCATGGCTTGGTTAGCCTTCTTTCTCCTTTCTTTCCTCCCCAACCCCCCTTCTTTTTCTCGACAGGGTTTCACAATGTGTCCTTGACTGGTGTGAAACTCACCAGGCTGGATTTAAACTCATAGAGATCTAGAGATCCACTTGCTCTGTCTCCTAAGTGCTGGAGTGCTTTGATTAAGGGCTGCACACCATGCCAGGTCTATTCTGCTCTCTTATACACCACAGGATTACCTGTGCAGGGTGGTATCACCCACGTTGGTTGGCCTTTTCGTGTCATTTATTAATTAAGGAAATGCCCCATTCTCTTGACTACAGATCAATATAATGCAGCCATTTTCTCAGTTAAGGTTCCCTCTACCCAGATGACTCTAGCTCAAGTCAAGTCAACAAACACTAAGTCCACTCAGAGAGGACAAACACAATCCAGTTCAGGTGACTTTGAGCCACTATGCAGTGCTTTTGTCCAGTTCCCTCTTTTTGTGTTTCCCAGGGGACGGGGTGGGGGCAGGGGGCGTGTAGGGCGTGTTAGCATCTTTCTCAGCTGATAGGATGTGAGACATAAAACTCCTCCCCAGCCCCCAGCTCTCCAGGTAAGGGGGAAATCTCAAATTAACACCGAGAGCCAATTGTTATCTCAGGCGTACACGTGCACACTCTTGTATACATGTACTTTTGCACACGTATACAATTTTAGATACTGGCTGGTCCTGAACTCATGACTCTCCTGCTCCAGCCTCTAGATCGCTGGTATTACCAGCATACACCATGGCCAGCCTGCCACTTTTCTTTATGTCTTCGCTTTAATCACTTGATGCGTTGGGATGTCACAAGCGAAGTGGGGGATCAGGTATCTAAAGCCAATGGCGCAAGACCCAGTCAAGTCTCACCCTTTAGGTCCGGGCTTGGTGGCTCGGACCTTTAATCCCACTACACCTGAGGCAGAGGCAGGCTGAGCTCCGTGAGTTCAAGGCCAGACTGGACTGCTGGACTGCATAATGAGACTCTGTCTTAAACAAATAAACAAACAAACAAATAAACAAGTAAAAAGTCTTCCTTAATATGCTGATATTTCAGCCATTCTTTCATCCCAATGAAAAAAAGTCTAGCAAAATGTATCTTTGTAATACTGGGTTTCAGCGAGACGTAACTAATTCTGAGACCCAGGTTCTTAGCTTTGTAAGGAAAACAAACTTGACCCTTTTTGACTCTGGTATTTTATTAGGGTGTAGAAGTTACATGTGATATTTATTACTACTACAGAATAAAGAAGGAGCACCATGCAGAAAGACAGGCAATTCAAAGCCTCCTTCCTCTCCCTGTACCCACTTGTTCCCACCAAACTCTTTTTAAATTAATTTTTTGTGGCCAGGGAGATGGAGATGGTAAAAGCACAACATCCTCTTTTGCTGGTCTCCTCTACATCTCTGATTAGTACCTGTTATGTTTCTTTCTCTCTCTCTCTCTCTCTCTCTCTCTCTCTCTCTCTCTCTCTCTCTTTCTCCCCCACCCCTCTCTCTCTTTCTCTCTCTCTCTCTCTCTCTCTCTCTCTCTCTCTCTCTCTCTCTCTCCCCCACCCCCCCTCTCTCTTAGTTTAGTTAAGTTTAGCTTTGTTTTAGACAGGGATTCTCTGTGCAGCCCTGGCTGTCCTGGAACTCACTCTGTAGGCCAGGCTGGCTTTGGCTGTTGTTTGTTTGTTTGTTTTAAAGATTTATTTATTTTATATACATGAATACACTATCAATGAATTCAGACACACCAGAAGAGGGCTTCAGGTCCCCTTACAGATGGTTGTGAGCCATCATGTGGTTGCTGGAAATTGAACTCAGGACCTCTGGAAAAGCAGTCAGTGCTCTTAACTGGTGAGTCATCTCTCCAGCCTACCAGACTGGCTTTGAACTCACAGAGAGATCTGCCTGTCTCTGTGCTGGGATTAAAGGCATGCACACCCACCCTACCCCCATCCGCACCCCATCCCCACCCCCACCTCCACTGTGGTTTATGGTTGGTTCTAATGTCAATTTACTGCAAATTAGAGTCACCTGAGTATGGAACCACACTTGCAGAAGTGTCTGGATTCTGTGAGCAACTACCCATTGCCAGTTCGCTCAGTGAGAGACAGTCATTGTGAGACTCTGCCAACTGCAGAGACATCCGGCCTCAGGAACCTGAACTAGTGCTCTGAGCTGTCAGGGATGGTCTGACCTTACTATGTACAGCTGACTTAATGGAGTCCTGAATATTTGTGTGTTGAAGTGTGAGTGTTTACTCCATTCCTTCCTCGAGACAGCCTCTACTTCCTGCTTCTGTGTCACATGGGCTCCGTTCTCTCAGGTGACGTCTTCTCTCCCTCTCAGAGCCCCATTGTGCACTCATGTCCTCCACGGATGAGAAAATGCCTTCAGACACATAGACACGCAACACACGTACAAATTTAAATCTAGATTCTACATATGAGAGCAAACATGCAATATTTGTTTTTCTGAATAGGACTTGTTTTGCTTGGCATGATGATTTCCAGTTCTACCCGTTTTCCACCAAAGGCTTTAATTTCACTCTTTTGATTCCCTATAAACTTTCCTTATAAACTTTCCCCTGGCATCTGACTCCTTCCTCATCTACTCATGTATGGACAGACGTCTGAACTGGTTCCATACCTTGGCTTTGTGCCAATAAACTTAGAGGAATATGGCACAAGGGACAGACAGGGCCGATCTCCCAGCAGCCCCTCTGCGCCCTCAGGTTACAGTACATGCAGGCATCGGACAGTGCGCTCGCCCGTGAAGAGCTCTTCATCCTTGGATCTCTTCTGGGTCATTCCAACTGGTGTTTGGAAGTCCTTGGTGTGCACAGACTGGAAACTACACTGACCATTGAGAGATGGACTCTGGGCTGCTGGGGAAGAAGTGGTGAACCTGAAGATGGGCAGAGCAGCACACATCTGGAAAGACAGGTGGGAGGAGGCACCCAGTGAGCTAGACTGGTGGGGGACTGGAAGATCTGCCCTTGCTTAGCTGGCACAGCCTTTCTGTTTCCCATCTCTAGCACAGGATAAAAATACGGCCCCAGCCCATAATGCTGGTACCAAATACAGATAGTGTCAAGCTATTCGCCACCCTAGCCAAGCTTCTGTTCCTTCTAGGATGCAGGAACCTCCATCAAAGTCATTGTTTCTTTACCCTGGACAGTATTGCCAAGCGAGGTGAGTCACTGGCCTTCGGATGTCACTAGATTTAGATTGCCCTCATCAGTGTGTCCTGAGTTGTAATAGAGGCCCAGTCTGTGCCTGTGGGGGAGGGGTACAGGAGGCCTAGAGTAAGATCTTAGAATACCACAAAGTCCATTCCCTTGTGCCCTCCGTGTGTGTGTGTGTGTGTGTGTGTGTGTGTGTGTGTGTGGCGGGGGAGCAGGGCAAAGTTGCTGTAGACTGTGAATTTCACCAGCTCTTTTAGGGAAACATGGCTTCCCTGTAGTATTCCAGGAAGCAGTCTCATGGCCCCTCCTACTTCACCCTCTTTTCAAGTCTGCCCTCTGGCCAGCTCTGGAGGAAACTTGTAGTAAGCATCTTGCATCTGCTAGTGGTCAGCTCCTGGAGCTCAGGGCAAACACCTCTGTTTTTGCTTTGGCTACACACTTCCTCCCCGGGGCCAGGAGCAGCCAGCCTCCTGGTAGGTTGGAACCTCAGCAGAGACACAATGAGAATCTCTGTAGGGGAAAGCTGTACTCAGAAATATCACCCCACTTCAGCTGTAGGGAGCTGCCCTTCTCTCCAGGGTCGGGTGGGGACCATGAAAACTAGGGTGGGATTCCTCTGTCTTGTCTTCAGTGTTTTCCTCATACTTGGCATAGTACCAAACTGCTTTTTAGACAGATGAATGAACGCACCTACAAAACTATCCCTGATTGAAGGTAGAATCCCAGACTTTGAGAGGCAAAGGCGGGGGAGGATGGAGAGTTTGAGGCCAGTTAAAACTAAACTGAGGGAGACAAGCCCCCACTTCCTCCCACCAGTCCCCACTTCCCCCAGTAACCACTGGTTGGAGTGGAATAGTCTGCCATTCTAGCACTCGGGAAGTAGACTATTAGAAGTTCGAGGTCATTCTTGGCTACATAGGAAGTTCAAGGCTAGCCTGGGCAGCATAAGATACCCATCTCCTCCACAATAAAGAAAAGTAACCCTGTATGTAAAAGGAGCAGTCTGGAAACTCACTCAGCTCTAGAACTATAAAGATAGATATCCACTTGATGGACAGGTCTAGCAACATTTCTCCTGCAGCTGCTGGAACACCGTGGGGCCACCATGGGCCACAGCTGGCCAAGGTGTGCTCAGCATCATAGAGGTGGAGTTAGCAAGCTCTTCTTGCCAAGGTTTTAGATCCCAGCGGTGATTTCATTACATTAAAGATAGGGAATTTCAGTGGACACTAACTTTCTAGAGCAAGAGCCCAGAGTCTTCCCTGGGAACCACGGGTGAGGAAATGAATCCAAAGGCTACCTGTTTTGCTCCTCTGGGGGAGTCAGTGGTGCTGTGCTCAGTAACCCCTGTTTACTGAGAGTGTGGTTTTACAGACCCATAACGTTCTAGATGCTTATTTAGACACTGACTACTGTAAGTCACAATAAATGAAAAACTTAAAACTCAACAAACAAATAGAATTCAGATAACAAGTATCTGCATTTGGCTGGGAAGGCAGCCAAATGATAATGTGTTCGGGATTAATTTTCTTTAAGGGAAAACAAGTTAATTACTATGTAAATATAGTTTGCTAGACAAGTTCTCTCAAGACTTGGGAAAAAAAGGTTAAAAAATGCTCATTAGTGACTCAGACAAAGTCTATTTTTGTTGTTGTTTAAAAGTCATCTTCGTTAGCTAAAGAGACAAATATTTGCTTTTATGTGTTAGGCTTAAATATTGATATATTTGAATATAGATTAGGCTGACAATCAGTATTAACATCCACAGTTCACTCAAACTGGACCTAGACTTAGCTGAAGCCAGTGTTTATGAATGCAGGAGAAAACACCTGTGCCTTATTAAAAAGTTGAAGTGCTTAGAGGGTTAGGACAGGAGTCTGGGAGCCTTGAGACCCTTTGCAGCCTCAGAGCTAGCTAAGCTAACATTCTTCATAGTGACCAGATGACCTGACTTTCCTGAAATGCTGTTTTTCTTTCCTGCCCGCCCACCTGCTGTGTGTGAGCCAGGTGAGGAACTGGTGAACAGGACTAGGCTTCCTCCCTTGGAATCCACTCATGGAGGGAGGTGAATCAATACCTCACCTTGTAAGCTCCGTATCAGAATCTCACTCTGTAGCCCAGGCTGGCCTCACACACCTATATAACCCAAGCCTCAAGCTTGAGTCATCCTTGGACCTTATCTTAGGGATTATTGTATGAGCCAACATGACTGTTGTGTGTGTCTCTCTCTCTCTGTTTCTCTATCTCTCCCTCCTTCCCTCTCCCTCTCTCCCTCTCTCCTCTTTACCTCTTCTTCCATTTTGGAGATTTTTTAGATTTTATTTTTAGTGTGTTGATGAGAGAGAGAGAGAGAGAGAGAGAGAGAGAGAGAGAGAGAGAGAGAGAGAGAGACTTATTACAGTGGAGTTCAGAGGACAATGATCTGAGCCTGTTTTCTTCTTCCATCTTGACTTTAAGGAGGCTCTGCTCACACAAGCCTTCAGTTGATTGTCCTGTCTCCACTTCCACCTTAACCATCTGGCCTTTGTAGTGCTGGGTCACAAGTGTGAGCCACCTTCTGTGACTTTTTAGGTGGGATCAAAATTCAGGCCATTAGATGTGTTTGCAAACCACTTTTACAGCTGAACCATCTCCCCAGCCCTAGACCTCCATACAGTCTCCTCTGTGGCTTGCATGACCACAGGCAAGTGGCCACTGGATGTAGGATTTACTAGATACCCACAGAAGTTGCTTTTATAAACTAGAATGTAGGGCTTTGCATTTGGAACACAATTAATTGTGTATGTGTAAGTTAATATCCCATTTTTGGTTCAGGAGCAATATTTTGTTACTTAAAAATTAATAGCAATATCACAAAGGGCTTATAAAAAGAGATGCATTGCTCTGATAGGCAATTCCATATCGCCTATGTTTTTATTTGCCATTACTTTAATTACTCTGATATGATTTTATATGTTTTCATTATTTTAAAGTGCCTTGGGAGTATGAAAGATGTCTTGCAGATAATGTATCCCCATTTTAGCCGGAGCAGGCTAATCATAAGTAGATGTAGATTAATGCATTTATCACTTAAAATTTCTTTTTAATGTTCTGTAAAGCAAGTAAAATTGATATCTCGGGAAGACTGATTCTTCTCCTGCCACACAACTCCTCCTCAGCAAATAATTCTTCATTAGATTGCAAACCTTCCTGGAACCAGGAAAGAATAAAGCCAACAATAAGTAAAAAGTCACCCCGCTGAACATGGAGGGAGCTGGTACTTGGAAGCAGTGCCATCTTACTGACATGGAATATATATGATAAACCAACCTTGGCCTCAGCACCCCTGGACCGTGTATCATCTGTGTTTCTTCAGTAAGAGTGCACTGGTGGGCTCTGCCCACGGGGCAAGGTTTCAGAGGCTGAAAATGTCCACATGGCAACTTGGTTCTCCTTCACCAGAGAAGCCCAGAGAAAACTGACTCACCGCCCTGAACCTCCCTTGGTGAGGGATTTTAAAAATAACCCACACTCTCTATTTTTCGAGAGCCTGTGGGGCTGCCCTGCTGCAGTGACTCTGATTTATAGAGAACGTAATTTTGAGGCTCTACTCCCTCAGGAGACAGCTATTGCCTGAGATTCCTGTGGAAATGAGAATGTTTGGTCGTAGCCAACGCCTCTGGCTCCTGCAGTGAAGGAGGCCGTCCGTCCGTCTGTCCTTCCGTAGTCCACCACTGAACTGGAAGGAGCTGGCGAATCCCACAGCCGCGCCAGTTTGAGGAGTCTTAGCTTTGGCACAGTGTTATAAACAGGGGCCCAAGCAAAAACAGTTTAAGGCAGCCCTGCTCAGTGCTCACTTTCGGAAGAAGCTACGGAAGGATCGCACGTGATAAGGTTAAGTGCTGTCCAAGAAAGGCCGGAAAGGCAAATTACACAACCAATTAAGAGTCGACCGGAGGTGGAGGTAGCAAGGTAGGGAGGCTGTGGTCTGAGCAGGGAGGACAAACCTCGGCGGGATCGGCAACCTGTGCACCACGGTGTCTGTCCTTCGGTGTCTGTCCTTCTGAGGGGCAAAGACTGTTGGACATCTTGTGTTGCTTGTGCCTCCACTGGGCTCCAATCCACACCTTCACGTGAATGGCATTTGCCAGTCCTTAATGCAGTGCAACAGAAGACCGCGGGTGCCACCCATTTAGCACTCTCCCTAGTTCTCGCTCTGTGAATAGAAGAGTTCCTCGGCTGCGCTGTGTTTCCCGGGAGAGCGGAGAGCGTTTGCTGCTTTTTCTGTTCCATCCGCCTCTGGTGACTGCTTCTCCACACTGCCACTCTTAAAGGACGTTTTGTTCACTGTAAGCCATTGCCCACACAGGGGTTGTGACGGCATTTTCTCTCCATCAGCTGTAGCTGGCACTCTTGATGTCCCCACAATGTACGGTTTTGTCATTTGTCATAAGACCCTTGTCAGCTAGTGGTGACCCAGCACTGCAGGTGGGGGAGGGGAAGTGAGGCCAGAGAGTTGCTGTGTGTTGAAGGCCAGTCTAGGCCACATAGTGAGTGCCGGGTCAGCCTAGGCTGCTCCCACAAAACAACTGACTGGGCGTGTCATGTTGCCCGTGGCTGTGGTGAAGGTGGGAGGGTGAGGAGGACAAGGTCAAACTTTGCTACAGAAGATGAAGAAAACTAAACACCATTGTGACTGACTGTCCAATATTTGATACAGAAAAGAAAGGGGCCCTGGTGACCTTGTTATTTGGTTTTTTGTTGTTGTTGTTGTTGTTGTTGTGTTTTGAGACCTGTGTTACACACCCAGGCTAACAAGAGGACCTTAAACCTTCCATACTTCTGCCTTCTCCACAGTGCTGAGATTATAATCTTGGGCCCTGCCCTCATCTACATTTCTTCTTACTTTAGTGACAGTGGCCCCTCCCTCTCTCTCTCCTCCCTCCCTCCTTCCTTTTTTTGGGGATGGGTGGGACTCGAACTTAGGGCCTCATCTAAACTAGACAAAAGTTCTACCACTGAGCTGTATTCCCAGCCCTCTTTCCTTCTTGTTGGTGCAGGCTCTCACTGAGTTGCCCATGAAGGTCTGAATTCATTCTGTAGCCCAGGCTATCCTAAAACTCTGGGTTTTCCTGCCTCGGTTTCTCAGATGGTAGGACTGCAGGCATGGACCACTGCATCCTGAAAGTCTATGCGTTGTTTTCTAGGGATTTAGAGGGGAGTCCAAAACATATTTGTAACCTGCCATGTTGGTGCAAACCACTTTAATTAATTTAGTTAATTGATTGATTACATGTGTGCGTGCCCTGCCAATGTGTGTGCATGCGGAAGCCACACATAATGTTGGGTGTCTTTCTTGATTGCTTTCCCTTGATTGCTTTGAGACGGAGTCTGTCGCTGAACTCGGAGCACACTCCAGGGAGTTTCAAGGATCATCCTGTCCAGAGTCCGCCATGTCCCCAGATCCAGGGTTACAGGTACACATGTTTATATAGGTGCTGGGGATACAAGCTCAAGTCTCCTCTTGAGCAACAACCATTTTACTCACCAAAGCATTACCTCAGCTACATAATCTATGCTCATTTCATTTTATTTTTGGATCATAAGCAAAAGCAACAAATCGGAAGATTGCAAAATATTCATTCCCAATCGTCCAATTTCTGTTCCTTGGGGAGCAAACAGCAAATTTACTTGAAGATCAATCTTTAAAAACTTTCAACTGAGCAGTGGTAGCACATGACTTTAATCCCAACACTCAGGAGGCAGAGAGGCAGGTGGATTTCTATGAGTTTGAGCAAGTTTTAGGATAGCCAAGGGTATACAGAGAAACCCTGTCTCAAAAAGCCAAAGCCAATAAATAAGAAAAATTATGTGTGTGTGCGTGTGTTCCAGTGTGGGCATGTGCATGGAGAGACCCACAAAGCCCAGAAGCACTGGGTCCCCTGGAGCCCGAGGAACCGCGTGTGAGCTGCCAGACGTGGGTGCTGGGAACCTAGCTTGGTCCCTCTGCAAGAGCAGTATGGAGTTGTCTTTCCAGCCTGAAAAACAAAACATTTTAATGTACGTCAGAGGATGCCTTCAGGGCTCCTCTTCTCCTTCCCCTATGCTCAAACTCAGTGCACACTTGGCGGAGAGCATCTTAACCCTCCACGGGCCACCTCGCTGGGCCCCTTGGGTAATTGTAAAACAGCATGCTTCCTCCTTTGCCCGGTCACGCTCCTGGCTTAGCTCAGAGACCACAGTCCTGCCAGCTCTCCACGGCTTCCTCTTCCTCCCCAAGGGTTTTGACAAACTGCTATCAATTGCTCCATATTTTCTCTTTCTTCTGCACATCTTAGCTCTGCAGAAGAAAAACACTAGACTGCTTAATTATTTTAAAACTTGCCAGATAACACAATTGCTGGGCACAGAAATCTCTATCCCTAAACTTATCAGCTAACCTATATCAGCCATCCATCCACCCACCGGTGGCTGAAGCTGCAAGTTCTGGTTGCCCTAAGACCTTATATGGTTATTCTCTCTCTCTCTCTCTCTCTCTCTCTCTCTCTCTCTCTCTCTCTGTTTTTTTAAATTTAAGGATGGACTTTATTTAAAAAAATCTTTTTAAGATTAAAGATTACAAAGGGAAAGAACACTACACAGAATTCAATGAACACATTTGCCTGTGCATAAAACTTTATCAAAGTCATTCATTTTACAAATTCACCCTACCCACCAATGTTTTCGATATAATGCTCTTACAGTTACTATACCTTTATTTCAAATTATATTACATGTTATTCTTTCAAGATAAGCTTTAAATGCCCAATTCTTGGCTTCTAAGAATGGGCAATTTCCACTCAAGTCTCTGGTGGCATTATTCTTACTATTTTCTTTTACCAATTAAAAAAAACTTTCAAAATGTCCACTTTTAGCCTTTCCCCAAAGGGCGGCTATGTCTTCCCCTACCAACTAACTATAAGTGGATAGCAAAGAGAAAGCAATGAAGGCAGCCATTAAAATAAATGGATTAATCAATTGAAATATTTGGCTCATGGCAATTTAAAAAAGAAAAATGGCAGCTGGACAGTGGTGGCGCGCGCCTTTAATCCAGCACTTGGGAGGCAGAGGCAGGCTGATTTCTGAGTTCGAGGCCAGGTCTATAGAGTGAGTTCCAGGACAGCCAGGGCTACACAGAGAAACCCTGTCTTGAAAAAAACAAAACCAAATCCAAAAAACAAAAAACAAAACAAAACCAAACCCCAGAATGGGCTCTTCACTCAGCACCCCAGCTTTTCTGGAAGGCTTGTTGTCACAGCAACACTCCTGAGTCTTCAGTCACAGAGTCAGCTCAGACTGGCCTGGAGTAGCGAAGGCGGCTGTGGCGGCGGGCTAGGGGAGGGCTGGGCTGTATTGCTTCAAGTGCTTGGTGGCTTGCTCTGCTGCAAGCTCCTCTTTCCCGTTCCACACCACGGTGCTCAACACGCGTGACACACTACCCTGATGATCACTGTTTCTGGGATGTTATTTTTTTCCATCTCCTCCTTCTCATATAAAATTGTGTCCTTGAATGGGTCGCCGCGGGGCATTTGCTCCTAGGCGCTCCCTCCGAGCCCCAAAGGCTGGCCGGTTGCCGACATACTTGGAACGCTCTTTCAAGCCTGCCTCAGTGAAATGCTTGCTCAACGCTTTGTTTACTGGCCAGGAACAGCTCCCTCAGTCTGCTGTCCATGCTGATGACTTTCTGAAGACCTGCAGCAACTGCATTGATGTCTTTCATTTATCCATGATTTAAAGAGCTTTACAGCAAACGCTGCTGAAACCCCTTCCTTAACCAAATTGTCATTACAAAGGCTGTTAAGAACGGATGTGTTAAGGGTTCCATTGGCCAGGAGGACCCCAGTCGACACGGAGAGCTTGATCCTCTCCCACTCTGAAATCCCTTTAGGAAGAGCAGTAACTTTTTAACTTCATCTTCAAAACCTTTCTCCAGGTATTTGTATCCTGATTAACTTGTTAAAAACCTGAGCGAATGCCTGCATGATCTCTAGGTCTTCTTGTGCTACAAACGCACAGACGACTGTGCACATCATGTCACCTGCCAGTGTACCACCTGGGGCCAGCGTTCCTCCGGCCACCGGAATGTCGAAGAGTGTTTGTGCATAGCGGTGGGAGTCAAGTATTGCTGCAGAAGCATCAAGAACCTGAGCTACTGCTTCCAAATCAGTACCAGTTTCAGTTAAGACTTGAATAAGACTGTAGTCTTGCAACTGAGTAGGGTCAAACCTCTCGTTTTCATCTCTTTTTCTGGCTTTAAAATGCTGGCCTGATAGCATTGGTTTTTGCTGCTTTTGATTATTCAGAAAAGGCACCCAAATTTAAGGTGAAGAGAAAAGAGCCAGAAATCTCTGAGCTGGTGGCAACTGCAGCGCTGTCTCCTCTGCGACCAGGACCAGAACTAACTTCCAAAGCCTTGTCTGAAGAGCGCCTCCTCTCTCTGCCTCTGCTCTTCCTCCTCCTGGGACCTGGTAAAGTTCCCAGGTCTTCACAGGCTCTGATGCCTTTGAGCGCGCACACATACACACACACACACACACACACACACACACAGAGAGAGAGAGAGCATACACTCACACAGACATACACATGTACACATGACTGAAAGTAAAATAAATCTAAAAATATTTTTCTGTATTTCATGTGTATATGTGTGTGCCTGGGCATATTTATGTGCACGGTGTATATGCAGGAGCCAGGAGAGGCCAGCAGAGGCATCAGGTTCCCCGGAACTAGGCTGCAGGTGAGTCCTATACATTGCTATGTGGATTCTGGGAACCAAATCTGGGTCTTTGGCAAGATCTATGAGTGCTCTTAATCACTGATCCATGTCTCTGGACCCTGAAAAATCAATTTTGAGCTGTAAAACTTGGATACAGAAGTCAGTTCCTCACCCTTTTACTGGCACCTTACTGTGTGGCAGGCACTAAATGCATCGAGACACAACCTTCTATGATGTTAGATTTGTGCCTGTGGTTTCCACAACTCTTTCCTGCTCTATCTTCTGTTTCACCTTTGACCTTTGTTGTAAAACAGTTTGGCCTCTTGCAACACAAGCTCTTAAGAAGCATTCACTTTGACTCACTTACCTCCCATTTCCGGAAATTTAACCTAAGGAAAGAAGAGAAAAAAAAGATATATATGTAAACATATTTATGTTCATGTAAATTGATGAAACTATCTAACCGTGATACAGGGAAAGGCTAGTACTGTGTGTTCCGACCACTGGACAGATGAGAGAGCAGAAATTGAAGGTGACCACGGGTCAGGCTGCAGCGGCATGGGGATCATGGGGATATGCCTGTGATGTTAAATATAGAGCACTGGCTGCAAACTGTATGCAGTGTTTACAGTCAATAGGCAAGATGCAGCGCTCTGGAAGCTCGGATCACAGGACACTGAAAACAGAAGTGCGGTGAAGCGTCAGAGAAGTCAGAGAATGAGGAAGCACGCTCTGCTCTTTTCAAATGCCCTTTGCTCCCCCCCCCCCATTCAGTTTGGGTTTTGCTTAGTAATAAAACATTATTGCTAATTGATTCTGGGAGTGGAGCCTGCCTCTGGAATCATTACCCTGTTGTTTGTTTGTTTCACTCAGGCCTGAGAACATGACACCTCACTTTCAAGTCTCTGGGATGTCCTCCTCCTCACCGCCATTTCTCTTTTTAAGGCTGGAGTATTTCCCCAGCGTTCTAACTTAGGTACTCCTCCACTGTCTGCTGTTTCTGCCCCAGCAAGAACTCAACTCGGGAAAATAATTTTAGTACCAATAGGTGCTGTGTCTGTCACGCCAAGTTTAGAAGACTATTTGTTGGAGGAATCTATCCACCATCTACCCATGAGCTTGGTGACCCCCTCTTCATCGTAGACGATGTGTGTGTCATCTGCCCTTGCTTTTCTTGCATCTCTCCGCCCCTTCGGTGC